>NC_048540.1:14238874-14538874 GCF_902806685.2 Maniola hyperantus | reverse complement strand
CACATCTATTTATGCTGTTGATTCGCTGTTTAAATATTTTCACAGCCAATCAAATGGCAGAATTTGTTGACGATTAGGGGGCAGATTCGAGAAGCGGTCGACACACCCTTCTGCAATGCCTTCCGTACGGCCTTCAACAGGGAAAAATGGCGTAACATCGTAAAGAAGGTCGAGGGAGCCACGATCCTCAAAATTGAGGGACCGACGCGAAAGAAGATTTCTATGTAACCATGGATGTAATCTTCAAATAACGGAGTCGGTACACGAAGTTGAGCCATTTTTCACTGTCCCAAAGAAAGAACAGAAATAGAAACAAGTTTTATCACAGACGAACCACATTCATGCACCAGTAAGATGATATAATTAGGCGGAACGGGACTTTTGCTTGTTTTTAGAGCTATTTCGCTTCAAAATCTGAGAGACGAGACGGTCCAACTTCCTAGAATTTGCTTCAACGAAACGCTCGGAAGTAAAATTTTAAACTTTGAATGTTTGCATATTATTCAAAATCAACGACTTCGCCAGCTTTATGCGAAATGATGATACCTATATATTTTAATGGCATTAACTGTATGTCTGATCGTAGTTTTATTTGATTTGAAGAAGATTTGAATCTGAAGAGTAAACCAATTTACAACAAGCTTCTTTTGCTATAATCCGCTAAATCTAAATTTATAAAACGAAAAGGTGACTGACTGATTGATCTATCAACGCACATCTCATCATTTCAGCCCGATCCTTCCAGTGGTTTGAGCTATGCGTTCATAGATCAGTTAGTCAGCTTTTCTTTTTAAATAAATGTAAGACTAGCTTATGCTCGTGACTTCGTCCGCATGGACTACACAAATTTCAAACCCCTATTTTACCCAATTTTTAAAAATCCATTCTTAACGGATGCCTACGTCATAATAGCTATATCTACACGCCAAATGTTCAAACCCCACCCTTTGCACTATTGTCGTACCCTACTCCTATTAGTTGGAGGGAAAAGGGAAATATTAGTCATCACGATGAACTTAGCTAATATTCTTTAAAAAAAATCAGCCCGATCCGTCCAGTAGTTTGAGCTGTGCGTTGATACTGATAGATCAGTCAGTCAGTCAGTCACCTTTTCCTTTTATATATTTAAACTAGCTTATGCTCGCGACTTCGTCCGCGTGGACTACACAAATTTCAAACCCCCATTTCACCCCCTTAGGGGTTGAATTTTCAAAAATCCTTTCTTAGCGGACGCCTACGTCATAATAGCTATCTGCATGCCAAATTTCAGCCCGATCAATCCAGTAGTTTAAGCTGTGCGTTGATAGATCAGTCAGTCAGTCAGTTAGTCACCTTTTCCTTTTATATATTTAAATAAGATTTAGCTCACAACATAACATAGGTATTTTAGCCGCTAGGCTTTCCACGCCTTCTGTTTGCCGCAACTAAAGGGTTGAACCTCAAAATGTGTTTCGAATGTCGTCTCGAGTGGGCCCATTGTTGTGTGCCGTTGACTTTCTGCTGCGAGCTGCGACTACACTACACTACTTATACGCACCTAGCTTGACAAGAGGTAACAACGGGGCGAACGCATTGTTTACTATTTACATTTTCTAGTTTCTACCCAACTAAATCTAATTTATATACCTAGGTACGACGTTGGCGAGGATTTTTAAAATTCTCGTGAAAACTCTTTGATTCTTCGGGACGAAAAGTAGCCGATGTGTTAATTCAGGGTATAATCTATCTTCATTCCAAATTTAAGCCAAATCCGTCCAGTAGTTTTTACGTGAAAGAGTAACAAACACACACACACATACACAGACACACATTTGCCTTTATAATTAGTAGGATTAGTAGGATTGCTGTTTGTGTGAGCTGGGCTCACTTAAGTCACGTTACCTAAGAGATGGACACTATAGTACAGTGTGTCCGAGATCGAACTAGCGATAATTTAGGGGTGTCTTTTACAACTCATTACCACACCATCTGAAACCATTTTTTAACATTTTTTTTATTACAAAGCATTTTTGATCGAGTTATTTTTACGTTTTACATTATTGTTAGGTGTATAGCGATAGAGAATATTGTATGCAATCGAATAAGAGCATTTTGAGGAGCTATACAGCCACAGACTTTTAAGTTATTACATTTTGTTTTTGTGTATATATTATACACAAAAAAATTAATGGGTGCCTGGGATTAAATCCCGGCCTTTTATTCGCGGAGAATAGAAGGCCGATGTCTTAACCACTAGCATATTACTGCTAGCCTAGTTAGTGGATGAGAAGTCTAAATCTGTGCCTATCTATAATTCCAGATTCATGGGCGTTTGCGTACACGAGGGTCAACTGCACGCTCTCACGGAATACATGGAGGGCGGTTCCTTAGAGCAGTTGATCCTGAGCAGGCCTCCCGAGCCCCTACCTCAGCCTCTGAGGATATCCCTCGCAGCCGACGTTGCTGAGGGCATGAAGTACCTGCATTCATTAGGAGTCTTCCATAGAGATCTTACTACTAAGGTAACTATAGCACTATTTATCTTAGAGCCAGTGGCGTGCACAGGAGTTCAAGCCAGGGTATGCATTTAGGTATGAACTTATTTTACGGCAGGTTATAATGAAAAATAAGCATTGATTTATTACAATGAGGGTAAGCAGTGCGTTTATGCTTCTATGAGCTGCACGCCACTGCTTAGAGCAATTGGAAACCTGGGAATCCCCCGAGGATATCCCTCTCAGCTGGCAAATGGCATGAAGTACATGCATTGTTCAGGAGATTTCCATCTTACTACTTCATAAAACTTGTGAGCTCACTATTTGTAAATATTTCCTAAGAGTCATTGATCCTTAGGGTTCTTCGTGCTCCTCCTGAGAGTTCAGAAGGAGAAAAGAACCAAGAAGTTCAGGATTTCAGGTAAAAGTTTCCCAGGGAACCAACCGATTATATTGACAAAACCTTGGACAAATGTCCTGGGTTGAGTTAGAGATTCTTTAGTTATAAGGCCCGTTATAGTAGGTACCGTTCCTTTTGTGTCTTTCCATCAAAATGTCGTTGCTTTCCATAGTTGATTTGGCTAAGCTGTGCAGATTTTAGTGTGGGAAAACACCAAATTATAGGATTATTAAGGCCCCGAAGAAAAAGCTGTTAGGACGTCCGCCTTCTAATCGGAGGTCGGGGGTTCGATCCCGGGCGCGCGCACCTCTAACTTTTCGGAGTTATGTGCGTTTTAATTAATTTATTATCACTTGCTTTAACGGTGAAGAAAAACATCGTGAGGAAACCTGCATGCCTGAGAGTTCTCCATAATGATCTCAAAGGTGTATGAAGTCTACCAATCCGCACATGGTAGACTATGGCTAAAACCCTTCTCACTCTGAGACCCGTGCTCTGTAGTGAGCCGGCGATAGGTTGATCATGATGATGATGATGAAGGCCCCGATCGTTTACATTTGGATATCAGCTTACACTCTGTTTATTTATTTTTGTGTTGATACAATAATGTTAATAATAACTTGTTATTGTTTTCAGAATGTACTATTAAGGAAGCGACCGGACGGCGACTACACCGCCATTGTCGCTGACTTCGGTCTGGCCGCCAAAATACCTCATCCGATGTAAGTTTATTTTATGTCTTCAATCCGGTATTCCGTACCACACTATACTGCTCTTCTTTGTCGTATCACTCTTGGCAGAGCGGTCGTGGTCATCACGAAGCAACGTCTTTGAGGGCAGATGTTATACGCCTCACGAGCATTCGCCATTTCTCCCTGCTGGCCGACAGCCTGGTACACTCGTGCAAAGGACCGCCCACAGCAGACTTAATTTGGTCGGTCCATCGCATGGGTGACCTTCCTCGTCCTCTGGTGCCCTCCACCTTGCCCTGCACGACAAGACGCTCGATGGAGTCACTCTCACGCCAGGAGAAGTGTCCGAAGAATTTTAATATGCGACTCTGTACTATCGACGAAAGTCGTTTTTTAATGCCGAGTTCTTGGAGTATAGAGATGTTGGTTCGAAATTCGGTCCATGAGACTCCTAGCATTCGCCTCCAACACCACATCTCCAGAGCATCAATCTTCTTCTTCTCGACCAGTCGCAAAGTCCACGTCTCCGCAGCGTATAAAAATATGGGGAAAACAAGTGTTTGAACGAGCCGGATCTTCGTAGTTTTTGTAATGTTCCTGTTCTTCCATATTTTCTTCAGCTTGTCCATCGCAGTTCTTGCTATCGCCATACGTCGTTTTACTTCTTCACTATACTGCACTTGTCAAAAAATAGACTTTATACTTTGATGTTAGATTTTTTACACATTCATTACCTGTTATCTCCCAAAGCCACCATGATCCAAACAAACGTTTCTCCCAGTGTTGGTAACAATACGCAGAGAGACTTCCAGCTTTTATAAAATAACGAAGGTCTAGCACGCGCTGGCTCTCTCTATACCTATTGCGTATAAGTAGCATCGCTATTACTTCTAGCCATCGAGATAAATGACAAGATATGCCCAAGCGAACAAAATTTTTACGGTTTTGGAACCAAATAAATCAGCGCCACCTCTTACATACTAATGAACGACCCGTTTGAAATCCAAAAGTCACTGAGGTTGCATTGGTGCTAAATAAACATTTTAGGACCAATGAGTTGGTGCCATTTTGCTTGTTCAATGGCCCTGAAGTAATATATAAGTCAATGCTTCTAGCCGTAGTGCATAACCGATAATTACACAAGTATGAAGTACGCACAATCTACGCAGCGGGAAAGCGAGGCACGCTATTTCGCGTGCGAAAAGCGATATCGTGTGGCGGAGCGGGTCATTTGTCAAGTTTAGGCAATTTATCAAGGCGGGTAATGTGGCAAGTTGGCAACACTGGCAAGCACCACAACACAACCCTTCACTTTTATTTACGACGCCTAAACGAAAACGTTCCTACGCATAAATTCTTATCTCATGTCCCATGGTGTAGGGCTAGGTTTTCTGGGAATTTTCATGTTGTGCTCAACGTTAATACAACGCACACCGTTACAAATGATTATATTTATGCAGTGTCCTGACTATCAAAAAGAGTACCTACAATAGTACCTACTTTGAATAATTTTTTTAACTGTCGATTTTTTGGTCGTAAAAGTCTTACGGCCAAAGATCTGTTATTGATGGATCAGTGCGTTCCGTATGAGACTACATCGTTAGATTGAAAAATACGATGATATTATTATATTACTTAGACCTTTGACCACTTAAGCACCAGTCCGAAAGGGCATGGGGTCGAATCCCACCGCTGCCACCATGTAGTAAAACGACCCATGCAATACAATATTTTATACTAAGTAGGTAACTACGTATACAATAACTACGACGAATTATAAATTCTAAAATGTAGTTTTATAATAATCTTTTTTTTATATCATAAAGTACTGACAGCAGTACTTTACTAATATTACAATCTAACCTATGAGAGAGGCTAATAAGTAACATTATATTAACCTAAACTTATAAACTAATATAATAATCTGATTTTGGTTTGTTTCAGCACCGGCTACAGATTGCCGAGTGTCGGTTCGCCCTGGTGGATGTCGCCAGAGTGTCTCCGGGGCCGGTGGTACGACCACCGCTCCGACATCTTCTCCTACGGGATCATTCTGTGCCAACTCATCGCCAGGGTGAGTTATATTCCAGCATCGCTACAGATTGCCGAGCGTCGGTTCGCCCTGGTGGATGTCGCCAGAGTGTCTCCGGGGCCGGTGGTACGACCACCGCTCCGACATCTTCTCCTACGGGATCATTCTGTGCCAACTCATCGCCAGGGTGAGTTATATTCCAGCATCGCTACAGATTGACGAGCGTCGGTTCGCCCTGGTGGATGTCGCCAGAGTGTCTCCGGGGCCGGTGGTACGACCACCGCTCCGACATCTTCTCCTACGGGATCATTCTGTGCCAACTCATCGCCAGGGTGAGTTATATTCCAGCATCGCTACAGATTGCCGAGCGTCGGTTCGCCCTGGTGGATGTCGCCAGAGTGTCTCCGGGGCCGGTGGTACGACCACCGCTCCGACATCTTCTCCTACGGGATCATTCTGTGCCAACTCATCGCCAGGGTGAGTTATATTCCAGCATCGCTACAGATTGACGAGCGTCGGTTCGCCCTGGTGGATGTCGCCAGAGTGTCTCCGGGGCCGGTGGTACGACCACCGCTCCGACATCTTCTCCTACGGGATCATTCTGTGCCAACTCATCGCCAGGGTGAGTTATATTCCAGCATCGCTACAGATTGCCGAGCGTCGGTTCGCCCTGGTGGATGTCGCCAGAGTGTCTCCGGGGCCGGACTATGACTGCATGGCACTACTCAGCTTTTATTGGGACTCAGGCTAGGATCGAGACCAGCGTGGCCGTTAGGACGCGTGTCTGAGATTCCATGTTTCCTAACTTCAGGGCTTTTTGCACGAGCCACCGCAGGGCGATTACTGACAATAGGCGATAGCCATTCATTGGTACTGATTTTGAGCACAACCTAATTTTAGAGTATTCGCATCCCCTTCTTACTAATGTAATATGAAAAGGACAGACGCAGTTTGACAGTTTTAAATTTTAGATGGTAAAACCCGTGATTTTAGCGCACAGTCGCGAGCCTACTGTTTAAATTTGTAGCGTGCACTAAAATTTAGAGTCTTTAAATGTAAAGTTCTGTCCCTTTTTAGCATTGTTAAAAAGAATAGGATGCAGATACTCTAAATTTAGTTTAGAGAAAGACAACGGAATCGGTGCCAGTGATCGCTTGTAACTGCGAACGTCAATGGCACAGTGTTTGTTCGTCAGGTGGACGCGGACCCGGACGTGCTGCCGCGCACGGACAACTTCGGCCTCAACTACATGGCGTTCGTGGAGCTGTGCGACGAGGACACCGTGCCCGACTTCCTGCGCCTCGCCTTCCATTGCTGCATTGTGAGTGACGACTCTTGTATCCACGCTCTTGTGACCTGTACCACAGTTCACGACAGACATGAAACTTGTAACAAAACGTCGAAGCTTCACCTACACTGGCAGGCGGCAAGTGTTGCCAACATTTGACGCTAAGTAGGCTATAAGTATCTTTGATTTCACATCACCCATAGCCTAATATTTGACAGACGTCGACGGGCGCGATTGCGGTAGAATGACAGCTACAATGTCACAATCGCAATCACCTCTGATTAGATGACGCTCGCTCACTATTGGCTACAATGCATTGTTGCAACAAGAGTCGCACAAATTCAGCCAATCACAACAATTGAGATTGTAATAATGATTGATGCAGGTTTTACGAAATCGCCCTACGGGATCAAACCGAGAGTTTCCTCACTCTAATTCACTCCACCTATACCATGTAGATGTTCTACGCAAATATCTGCACGTATGGGATTTTTTCTGAGATGCTACACACGCATTTTGGATGCTTTGGACCTTTCGTACGCGTTCGCACGAGTCAAATTCGTACCAAAACGCATCTAAAGGGTGGCTAGCCTAAAAGTTGTTAATCGTGCAATCTTTTTGATATCTTTTCCTTCATGAATTTGTGATTACATTTGCCTTTTATTTAAATGAATAAAATAATTTTGCGTTTTGCTTCTTGGTTGCTGCTATGTTGTAAAAATGCAAATCCAAGTCGATATTTAAATGTCCAAAACATTTTTAAAAGTGGTTCATTTACCAGTAACGGACTTGTTTTGCGTCATTTATTAGCATTTTTGAACTTTAGAGGTGTTCTGAATTGGTATGTTTCAGTATGACGCCAAAGCGCGGCCGCTATTCCCCGAAATAGTGAGTAAACTCGCCGAGGTGAAGGAGGGCCTCGACGACGCCGCGTGGGAGTGCCACACGCCCAACAACTCCTACGACAGGTTCGTGCGAACATTCACTAGTTAGGGTCAACCCACCACATCCCATGGAGCCATGGAGCCACCTATCTCGTGGTTATATGTCCCGAATCGCGGGAGGGGCTTGGTGCATTCCCGAGGCGCCATCTTGACTCCCTATAAGTTGTTTAATATCTTTATGATTATGTGTTTCTCCCCTTGCTGGGGCAGGCGTCACACATGACGGAGATCCCCGCAGACCGTCGTAGTTCTGCTTAATATCGGGATTCGCTTCTGCTTCCTCGCTGTCCCTGCGTTGCGTTTTCCTCGTCTTCTCAATTTCATCCTCCTCGCTGTCCTTCTCTCCGTTCCTCCCTTCATCGCCGCCGCACATCTGACCCGCTCCGCCTCCTATGCCACATGTGTGCGAATTCCACCTAGTTAGGGACAGTGATACTAGTTGGGGATAAGGATACTAGTTGGGGACAGTGGTACTTGTTGGGGACAGTGATACTGATGAATATCGCTCGAGGTTGAACGGTATGTTTGTTTGTTAGCAGCGACTCCGCGGACTCGTCAGGCCCACGCTCGTGCCCCGGCCTGTCCGCGTGGCGCCGCCCCGCGCGCCTGCGCTCCGACAGCAGCCCGCACTGCCGCGACCACCGTGAGTGCCTTTCATTTGCCGTTTGAGGTTTATCCGAACTGTTGTGACGCTACAAGTTAAGCAACTTAGAATGTATTTCAGCTTTTAAATTGCTGTGGGTGGTAATGTTTGTTCGAAACAACTGTTAATGGTTCATCATATTATGTCAATTATCGGAGCATGTCTAATTAGTTTAGAACCTGGCTAGGGTCTCTTGCTCATGAGCAGGTACAAGTGTGAAAAACATTGGTGGCGAGCAAGAATAGTCATCAGCAAAGTCATTATTCCCCTTCCTTACAACAGTGTCGCTGCGCGTCGCTGCCCGTGTCTGTTTTGAAACGTAGCGCGTGATTTACTCGTGAATATAAGGGCTTCGGATGGTCACGAAACCTATTGGATATATTCCGATAATTGTTGTTCAACGAGGTGTGGTTTCGTTGTCAGACGCGGCGGCGCATCGGCGCTCGCTGTCGGAGCTGGAGTGGTCGTGGCGCGGCGCGGGCGGCGGCGGCGCGGCACACCGCTCGGCCGGCGCGCTGGTGGCGCCCGCGCCCGCGCCGCCGCGCCTGGCGCGCCTGCAGCGCCTGGCGCACATCATGCTGCTGCGCGACGCGCACGCCGCACCCGCGCCCGCGCGCGCCCTGCACTCGTTCCGCGGCGTGCACAAGATCCTGGAGCCGGCGCGCTGCAGCTCGGGCGACGCGCCGCCCAGCCCGGCCGACGAGCCGCGCGCGCTGTCGCTGCCGCCATCGCCCGTGCTGGCGCGCCGTGACGACGAGCTGCGGCGCCGCGCCTCCTGCGAGAGCGGCATCTTCAGCGTGGCCAACGAGGACCCGCCGTCGCTGGGCGCGCTGTGCCCCTGCTCGCTCATGGGCTGCCACCGCTGCTGGTGGCGGCGCGGCGCGGAGGGCGAGGCGCGACGCCTGCGCGTGTGCGGCGACTGCCTGCGCGCCTACGACGCGCTGCTGCGGCGGCGCGTCGAGGAGCGCGCGGAGGAGCGGGAGGAGCGCGAAGAGCGCGGCGCGTGGGCGCCGTTCCTGTGCGGCGGCGGCGGCGCGGGCGAGGCGCACGTGCTGGCGCGCTGCTGCTGCGCGGCGCGCGCCTGCCCCGCCGCGCCGCGCAGCGTGAGCGTGACGGACAGCAGCGAGGACGCGGCGTCGCTGGGCTCGGACTCGCTGTACGACGAGCGCGCGCCGCGCTCGGCGCAGATCGCGCGCATCGTGGAGTACTTCGAGCGCAAGGGCGGCGGGCGCGGCAAGGGCCAGTACATCGTGGACGTGCGCCACCGCGACGACGGGCGGCGCTGCGCCGCGCGCCTCACCGTGTGCGAGGGCGCCGTGCGCTCCAAGCTGCCGCTCTTCGACAAGAAGTCGTAGCGCGCCCGAGCGCCCCGCGCCGAACGCGCCGAGCGCGCCGACCTCCACTGACTGACTAAAATAAGCATTTTTGTTGAACGTTAAAATGATCGTAAAAAATAGTAATATGTAAAATCTCTATTCTTAAGTTCTGATTTACAAACGAGAAGTAGTGCCACTATAATAAACTTTTTGTTAACTTTCTGCCGAGCTGGCAGTTCTGTACACGACTTGGCCTCCGAGCCATGTGTGCAGTACAGAGTTGCTCCTTCGATATTATGTCATTCGTGTTAAAGAAATCTTCCGCGTGAAGCGAATGAACCCTCGACACGTCGCGGCGTCGGCTGACAGATGTACTTTTTTCATACTTAATTTGGTATATAATAATAAGTTATAATAATATTTGTTTACATATTTATAATTTATATACAGTATTACACTACTACTTGCCAGTTTATGTAAGCTTGTAAATAATATGTTTCAAATTTAATATTTAAGTAAGCCGTAATCATTATAATTGTACTATATTTGCAAATATTTTAGCATTTCGTGAACTAATTTTGTTAATAAGTTACGATTATTTTTTTGTAATTATAGAGACTTAAAGTAATTTTGTTTACGCTACAGTGAAGGCAGAGTCATAGAATTCTTTTTATTTCTTAAATCCACAAAAATCTATTTATTTACCTAGATGTTTATCTTAAAATTTATTGTATACTATTGCGGGGCGAATTCGTCCTAAACTAAAATTAATCTTTAAACTAAACTACTTTTATCGAAAAAGATGTGTGACTACTCTTAATGTAACTTTGACGTATAAAACTCTCTAAACGTGAGGAGCTGCCGAACAAAACGGTGTAATTACACTTCTGCTCATAACGATCTTATCTTTTTTCTTTGTTCCGGACGTCTGTGGCCCATTGAATACCAATCTGTACTCATTTCCAAGCAAAATGCCCTAAAACTGTACTGAAATTGAGTCCAACGTTCATGATTTCGTTTACTGAATACAAACTTGAACTCATTTCCAAGCAAAACGGCCTAAAACTTTGCTAAAATTCAGTCCAAATTTCGTGATTGGGATCAAAACGATACAGGTAGGACAGTGAATTTTGAACAGGTTTCATTCAATTTTTTGCTCCTTCTTTAAAATTGTAATTCGTGCAATTACACCACGTTTTCCGCCAGCTCCTCAGTTTAAAAATTAAACCGTCTAAAGATTTAAAGGTCTAATCAATGCCAATCCGGCACGAAAGTCCATATTTACACCAACAGCAATAATAACTTTAAGTTGAATTTATTAAAAGTTTGCCAAATTAAAACGATGTAAAAAAACTATTTCTGAAGAGACAAATATTTTATCAATATATTTGCAAAGAGTAACTCGATTGTTATAACATTTAGGCCAATACATGTGCCAATGTGTATGCCAACACCTAAAGGTTTAGCCCACGGTTACAGCGAACATAAATGGTCTAATAGCAATGTCTAACACTAACCGTGCATTTACATGTTCGCCATCGCGTCCGGCTCGCTACTCGCCGTTACTGTGACTGTCGAGTGCGAGACTAGACAATGAGGAAGTTTCATGGCAACGTTCGATAAAATTTTCCTAGATGGCGCTGAAACCTACTACCATTAAAGATGAAAAATATTACCTATAACTATATGAGCTATGCTTTAAATTTTTAAATTTCAATCGGATGCAATAATAATTAATTACTTCTATTATAATTCACAGATTTTGTTATATTATTATTATATTATTTTTCATCTTTAGTGGTGGTAGTATTTAGCACCCTCTATGAAAATTTTATCGAACGTAGCCTAGAAACTTCCTCATTGGTTAGATGAATGACAGACGTCTCGCGTCGCCCTTCGTTCGAATGTGTAAATGCACCGCATTGGTCTTAATGTAAAAGGTAATATTTAAGAAAAAGGTTATTTTTTGTATATACTGTACAATACCATGTGTCAAATCAGTCTCCAAAATAAAATCGAGTGCTAATCAGATTTATTGAATCGATTATTTTCGATCGATGATTTTTATTATGGTACAAATTCTGGCTTGTAACCAATACAAATAACGTTATACAAGTTTATAACACGTTACTTACGTTGGTTCAACGTTATAAACTTAACGAGTTGAACCTAAATGGCAAAACGGTGTAAATCACTCGCACCATTTTGCCGTTTAAGTTAACTAAAACTGGTTCATCTAATCTTTTTCACAACTAAAGGTTATAAGAAAACTATTTTTGAACTAAATATATAATATAGTAAAATCAAACCCAGTGTCAAATGTGGCATCCAGTGACTATTGTTAATGTATTTTTAACATTTGTTATACAATAGTAGATATAGATCACGAACAAAATGACATCGCACAAGTGGCCAGACGAACAAAAATATTGATTCAAAATTAAAACTTAACACCTATGCAGTAAGTCTAAATTTGACTAATTTGAGATAAGGTCCATCTATTATTTTTGCTTACATTTTCGGGTCGCTTTTGAAGCACTTATTACCTACAAATCCTATAGATACTCATATTGCTGATTTTTAATGACATTGGCGCCGATTCTGTTGTCTGTCTCTAAACTAAATTTAGAGTATCTGCATCCTTTTCTTTTTAACAATGCTAAAAAGGGACAGAACATGAACTTTACATTTAAAGACCCTAATTTTTAGTGCACGCTACAAATTTAAACAGTAGGCTCGCGACTGTGCGCTAAAATCGCGGGTTTTACCTTCTAAAAATAAAATTTAAAACTGTCAAACTGTGTCTGTGCTTTTCATATTACATTAGTAAGAAGAGGGTGTGAATATTCTAAAATTGATTTGTGCTCAGAATCGGTAATCACTTGCAATTCCGTTGCGGAATTTCGGTTGAATATATTTTATTAAATTGATATGTTCTCTTATTAATTATATATTTTCTTCTATCATCAAATCCCTTTTGCAATTTTTTTTTAGTATTCATAAGAGGAAATGGTTTCATTTCTTTTTTCTAGAAGCTCCCAAAACATGATGGGTTTTATAAACTAAATAATTCTAAAAATTAAAATCTAACTCAATCTTTTTCCATATTTCCATCTTTGTTTTTTCGTCAAAATAATTGATTCAACATAAAAACTTTCAAAACAAAACGATATATTTTTGTAAATAAAATCATAATAATATCTATATTTTTTTCAATATTGCGAAATACAGTAATCGTTTTTAACATCATCAGGGTATCTTTACTGTAAATAAATTCAAAAAAATCATTATATAATTAAATACCCAATCATAATCTTGAAAGTAACGTTTACTCTAGAATGATATAAAATCGAAAATGGAAATAATCATCTGTGCCAAATAAAAATTAAATATTGAAAAATCAATAAAATCACATATTCACTAATATATTTAACTGTCTATGTGTCACGGGCAAAACTCGTTGGATGCGGATGCGGACATTTTCCAAAAGAGTTGATATTGCAAAGAATCAATTCTGGTCCAAAATCACCAACTGAATCTAGCCTTCTTGTATAATTTTGTACTGTATGGCGCCCTTACATCATATTAGTCCCGCAAATTGCTAATGCACGTGGCCGCCATTTTAGTGACGTCAGCACTAGACTGAAGATGCGAGCGGATGGTATAGTTTTACTTCAATATGACATAAAATGACGTCGTTTCGTTGTTAAAATGAGACATGGTTCCAGCGCAATAGCAATTTGCGGGAGTTATATTAAATAATAGTAAAGGCCTGCACAGACTAGGAACAGTCCTCGGGGTAATTTTTGTCCGTCAAAATAGATCGCTTACAACTGCTTATAATGCACACGAGGGACTAAAAGTGCCCCGTACAAAATGTCCCCCGAGTAGCCGAAGACAATGACAGACCGGCGGGGTGATTACGTATCTCGACTCTCGCGACAGGCTTGCGACAGGCGTAAATCTCGCGATCATTGCTGTCAAACGTCACATGTAACAGCGGCTAGAGAGAAACAGCAATAGCCACAAAGCAAAATAAGAAGAAGAGAGACAGCAAATGAACTGTCGCATTGCAACTGCTGTCGCGTTGCTGTCGCTACTGCAAAGTTTTACGTAATCACCCCGCAGACAAGTGCGTCAAGGTACACAACGGATTTTAGTTCGCGTTGAGCGCCGTGTGCGTTGAGTCCGTGGCAAGTTCTCGGCGGACATTTTATCTACGCTTCGGAGATTTTTGTCTTCCGCTGACAAAAGTCCCTCGTCTGCGCAACCCGCAGGCCCTAATCAATTACTCAACCTGGGCCACTGTCCAGGTAGAGTTTGCCCAGTAGACATTGCCCAGATTGCGCACTTTGCCCGTAAAATATGTATATTGTATAGTTGGTGTTGAAACATAGGGCAATCTTTTCATTTACCTGAGAGCAATTTTATGTCCGTCCAAGGCGTATGTAGGATTTTTTAATCGTATCCTCTGACATCTGATTTTATTAATGCAGTAGCATTCTGAGTGGTAAATCCAAACTACTGAGCGACTAGATTAATGCCGTTTTGAAATCAGTCAAAAATTTACAATGGTCACTAAAAATGATAACACTACCCGAAAAATATACCCGTTCCGAATCTGTTATTGTATCGATAAATGATATCGAATCGGTTA
Organism: Maniola hyperantus; assembly: GCF_902806685.2. Lineage (NCBI taxonomy): Eukaryota > Metazoa > Arthropoda > Insecta > Lepidoptera > Nymphalidae > Maniola > Maniola hyperantus. The sequence continues at coordinate 14,524,428 of NC_048540.1, read as the reverse complement.
TCGGTATGCGATAGTCGCTTATAAGTTTGGAAGCCTATAAAACTTTGAATGACGTCAATTCGACATATTTACATAATTTCTATTGGTCAGAAGGTGCATCCAGACTATGTAACATAATGTGAAACATGTTATACAACCATGTTTGAAAATAACATTTTTAATGGTTTTATAGCACTTTTATTAGTAGTGTGACCATGTCATGATATATAGACATCATTTTAAATCAATTTGAATGTGTCAGTCAATAATTTTTTTTTACATGTAACATAATCTGCACGCACCTTTATTGACTTATTCGCATAACAATAATTGAAAAAGTGCCTTTCATACAAAAGGTTTTAAAAGGTATGATTTTTTTACAAACTGTCATCAGACTGTAACATAACTGCTTTTTTAATACAATCGGAAAAAACTACGCGATTCTGACTAAATAACACAAAATTGGGTAGAATTAAAATCATGGAAATATAAGATGTTTAGCTTAATTATTTATTAATAATTATTATACATGATATTATACTAACTAATAAAAATGTATTATTAAATCTATGACCGTCGGTAGTTTATAAATCTTTTTGTCGTGTGACAATACAAATTAGTGTTGCCCGTATACTAAAGAAAAGACTAAGGAAAAAGATGGATGGAGCGTTCATAAAAGTAAAGCCAGGCCTGCTCTGCAACTCTGGTACGTCTACCGTCTATCTTTTTCTTTTTGTCTATGTATACTACTTATATTGTTGTATAACGCGTTCATCCAATAAGGTTATAATTATATAGAAGTAATATATTATTTGTCAGATGTACCTGTTATTTGATACACCTATGCTGATGTAGATATTGTGCAATAGACGAATAAAGAGATAATTTTGACTGATTCGCCGACGGAATTGTGAAAAAATGTTTTATTTTAAAAATTGCGAAGGACGAACAAATATCAAGGGTGCAACATCAAATCATTACCACTATTATTAGATGCGAAAGTCTCTCTATCTGTTACCATGCGCTTAACTGATTGACAAAATTTGGTACATAGATAAGATAGCTTGTTCTCGAAAACGGAAAAGCTTTTGATTTTTCGGGATAAATGTAACCTATGTCAGGTTACATTTAAACTGGAAAAATCAAAAGACTTCCGACGGAATTTTCAAAAACCTAAATCTAAACGGGTACAAAGTCGCGGGCATCATCAAATTTTCACAATTTCACGGCTACAACATAAATGGTGTAACTTTTGTCAATTATTATTATAAGTAAATATGTATTTAAGATTGGAGAGTGATTCAACACTAACACTGACTGTTTATTTTCTGTTCGCAAGACAAGGTTACACCCAAGCCAATCATATCAGTTTGAGAAAACGTTTAGTAACTAGTTATTTTTGGTAATAAATCTACCTAGATTTAAAAATGCATGAGTGATTGAAAAAACCTTGTTCTACATCAACGGTTTTAAAGAATCTTCTAGACAAGCGCGCCTTAGGTCTACCTTAGACCTCAACATTGTTTTTATAATGCTTGATTATCGTCTACCGCAAGCCTAAACTTGCAATAAACATTTAAAAACTTCTTGAAAAAGCAAGTTGTGCCAAAACAATATAATTTTGTTTGATATTTCCATATTTTCAAAATTATTCACTGTTTGACAATCACTCGTGTATTTTATTATTAAAAAATAAGTTAATGCGTTTAGTCAACATCATATTAACACATTTCAAATTTCATTTGAAACTAATAATATTTATGTGGTCACGCCGAAATTGTCAATATCGTGATATCGATCTCAATATGAGATTGATATCACGATATTGACAATTTCGGCAATTTTTTGAAATACCTGTCAAATGACACTTGAAAAATAAAGTTTGCAAGGAAAATACTTGCATGCAAAAGGTTTTTTTCTAATTATTTACTTAACTTTGTTTTTAATTTTGTAATATTGTAATTTGAACATTATAATAACTAGAAAGTCATTCCTATTCTTATTTTAACTGTATATATTCTTGACTGTTGATTTTATTGTGATGTTGACTATACGAATATAGACTAATGATTCTGGTTTAGAGATGGTTTCACATTGAATCTATACAATACAAATTGAATATATGAAAATATCTTAAATTTTTTAGCACACAACATTCTCTTATATTCGATTTGAAATTTATAGTATATGTGATAATTAACTAATAATGATAAGGTCTTGTTTACACTATGAATACTGCTCGACCGAGAATAGTACACTCAACAAGGATAACTAAATGGCTGCATTACTTTAGCGATTCGGTTGCGACCAGACACCGAATTACCGGTAATTTTTCGTACCGGTATTTTACAAAGTATCGTTATGTTAATATTAAAGAGTAACGATAAAAATAATGATACCGATATATACATTAATTCACGTTATCAAAATAACAATACTTATACCGGTACTTATACACCTATGTCTCTCGCTCTCTCTCTCTCTAACGATGTTTGACGATGAACGACTCGATCTTCCATCTTCTCTCGGCGGTTAAGTAACGATCAAAATATATAAATAAAACTGATTGGCATACCGCTATTAACATTACCATTTTAACGTAACAATAAAATATTTTGGTAGTTTAACGTTAAATTTTAGTAACTGAAACCGTCCCTGGTCGCGATACGTCATCTTCAGACACAACTTCAACTGGCGGCAATCAGGGTTGGAAAAATAAACAAAACATTTAAAACATTTTATTTGTTTAAATAAAATGTTTTAAATGTTTTGTGTTGTATTTGTACAAATAAAATGTTTTTGTTTAAAACATTTTATTTGTAGTAAAAACATCTTTTAACACAAGGCCAACCCTAACGGCAACTGCACGATCGTCGCCAAGTTTATATCATAGAGATGACAGGCGACATCACCAACTGTCACAAAAGATTGTCTGGTGGGAGACTTTGGCCGTGGCTAGTTAGTAGTTACCACCCTACCGGCAAAGCCGTACCGCCAAGCGATTTGGCGTTCCGGTATGATGCCGTGTAGAAACCAAAGTGGTATGGGTTTAATAAAAACTGCCATACCCCTTCCAGGTTAGCCTGCTTCCATCTTAGACTGTATCATCACTTACCACGTGAGATTGCAATCAAGGGCTAACTTGCATCTGAATAAAAAAAAGATTAATGAATAGCTCTGCAGTATAATCAAGAGTGTACTTTCTTGATGGAGCACTATCTACGTGTAGACTGCCCTTTTGCCCGAATACTGGAAAGTATCTTGTGTATAATGGCCTTCACAATTAATTGACTGTTCAGTATTCGACCGCTAAGCTGTATTTTCCTAGGCTAGAAAAAACGTTTCTTTGACACCCAACGTTAGCGTTAAAAGACGCTATATAGGCGCTATTTGATGATATCCTAGGAAACTAAAGCTATAGGACTACAGTAAGATTCAAACTTATTGGGGACTGAGAAGCAAGTCGCAAGTCGTGTCGCAGTTACATCTCACCAACGTTGATAGAATTCGTTGTAAAATCTCTTACTAAGTCATACTGTACCTGCGCAGACTCACACCCGTATTCAAAATGCTTACTATGAGGTCTCAGTGCGCTCGAACGCACAGTGTAGGTTCCACCAATCAAATGACTGTATCACGTCAGTTTTCAATAATCTGATTGGTGGAACCCACACTGCGTTCGAGTGCACTGTGAGACCTCATTGTAAAGAGCTTTCGAAACGGTAAGCACGTAGATATTTCGCTTGAGTCAAGCATTTTGACCTTTTACAAAGTTTGCTTGATGCATTTCAAATCACGCGTCAAATACGTGATTGATGCGATTTTAGATTTTATACTTTTCTTTGACGCGATGAGAAAATTTTCATTTGCTTGATCAAGCTGCTTGACGGGCGCATCAAGCTCGCATGATGCAGCTTGATCAAGCAAAACAAATCTACAGTACGCGGCAGAAAGTAATGTACATCGACCTTTAGAAGGAGATAGCAGATTTGTAGAGCATTGTCTCTGTCGCTGAGGCCGACAAAACGTCATATAGGTATGAGTGGCAGAGACAACGCTCTACAAAGCCGAAATGTCATTCTAAAGGCCGATGTACATTACTTTCTGCCACGTAGTCGTGCTCGACTTCAAGCCGTTTGATCGTCTCGGAAGCTCTTAAGTCTTAGGGATTGTGAATATACGGGTGTGACTCTCATAGCTCACTTCTCAGTCGCCAAAGAATGAATCCACTCTACTAACGATAGGTTAGGGATTTGTTAAAGCGGTCGTGTCATACGTCCGCGCCCGCAATAGCCGATAGCTATAGTTAGCCGACTGAGGCGCTCCAGAATATACCTAATAATTTGTAAATGAAAGGTGGTATTAATAAATATATTTTGTTTCTATTTTTGTTTTCATTTATTTGATCGATTGCCTAGTGGTTAATTGGCCTTCTATCCGGCGCGTCCAGGGTTCGATCTTGAGTAGACATCGTAACTTTTTGGAGTTAACTACCTATATGTACATTTTAAACATCGCTTGATCGGTCAAGGAAAATGTCGCGAGGAAACCGATAAGGGGTACGGGTGTAATAAAAACCGACACACCCCTTCCAAGTTAGCCCGCTACCATCTCACACTGCATCATCACTAACCATTAGGTGAGATCGCAGTCAACGGCCGACTTGTAATAGAATAAAAAAGAAACCTGACAGTTTCCTTAATGTTACCCCTCAAAGGTGTGTAAAATATGCCATAAAGTAAGTTTTTGAGTTATCGCGCCAAAACACGTGAAAATCTTCAAAAGTTGATGTTTGTTTCTAAAAACAAAATATGCTAAAGTATGTAGGTAGAAGTTACGACCAAAGTTTTTAATTAATTTTGAGTTTAATCAAAAACTACGTTTTATCATAAGTATCACTATCTTATAATATAATAAAAAACCGTCCAAGTGCGAGTCAGGCTCGCGCAATGAGGGTTCCGTACTACAATCGTATTTTTTCGACATTTTGCACGATAATTCAAAAACTATGATGCATAAAAATAAATAAAAATCTGTTTTAGAATGTACAGGTAAAGACCTTTCATATGATACCCCACTTGATATAGTCACTCACTTCTAAAGTTGAAAATAGTAATTATTAGTTCTTGACCACAATTTAATTTTTTTTTGTGTGATCTAACCCTAAATTCACGGTTTTCAGATTTTTCCCCAAATGTCAGCTATAAGATCTACCTACCTTCCAAATTTCATGATTCTAGGTCAACGGGAAGTACCCTGTAGGTTTCTTGACAGACAGACAGACAACAAAGTGATAAGGGTTCCGTTTTTCCTTTTGAGGTACGGAACCCTAAAAATGAATCACTAAATGTGTTGGTCATCGTGAATCTCGAGAACAGCTGAACCGATTTCGCTAATTCTTTTTTTATAATATTCCTTGAAGTACGAGGATAGGCGGAACGAAGTTCGCCAAACAAATGTACAATTTGAAAAGGGGGCACAATCCTAAGCGATGAACGGCAATCGGGGTATGAGGCGGGAAGATGTCCCGCACACCCGCGCTCGCTCGCATCGGATTAGCGCGGAGGCTGTGCGGGGCGTTCCAACCCCGATTGCCATCTCGACCTGTCGCGGACTATACATATACAATTAGACAAAGAATATTATTACCTGCTTATTATTATCATATCAGCAACTGCGATACCTCAGACAAAGATATAAGGTAAGTAGCTAATATAACTAAACCATCCTATTTAATTTCACATTACTCATACTCATCAGTGCAAAGAAAATGATTAAATAGACCATACCTACCTTAGTATCTCAAGATAACCTGCTTATCTTTAGATTAGATAAATACAGTAAAGTATAAAAAAACTAGATATTAATTAATTATTTATGTAAAGCTTTTATTTTTCATTATTTTCAAAATAAATTAATATGTAAGTAGCAAAATTCAATATGTTACGGATCCTTCTAGTTATCGCAGTCACAAACTTTTAATTTTTCTGGTGGTGCCTGAAAAAATCATTAATTTCATTATAATAGTTAGTAAAAGTACGCATCTCCTGTTCTTAAAGGTGTGTGAAGCCTGCCAATCCGCACTTGGCCAGCGCACTTCTCAATAAGAGAGGGGAGACCCGAGACCATACCTAATGGGCTGGCGATGATGGGTCGATCATAATAATAGACGAGGCAGTTGTCTAATCAGTTTATTTTACTAATGGTACGGCTCTACTATCGGGATTCGGCAAATAGCTCGTAACATCGCGAATTGTGTTTTACACACAAAACACAATTCGCCATATTTATTAGAATTGTGTTTTACACACAAAACACGAACACAATTCGCGATATTACGAACTATTCGCCGAATTCCGGTAGTGGAGCCCTCCCTACCATAACGGGTTTCGTCTTCGCAAAGAATCCGTCGCAAGAGTCAGAGGCACCTTTGCCGGCACTCCTTAACAAAGCCTTTATCTTGTCTTTGAACTTATAATAAATGGCGAACAGGCCTAGGGTGGTGGTGCCTATGACAGGCATCCAGCTCTTCGCCCAGCCCCCCGGTGCAGGGAGCGAGCTTAGGGCTCCCGGCCATCCGCTCAGCGAAGACGCTTCGGACTGGAGCGGCGGCGACAGGATGGGACGGGTGCGCGAAGATTGCCGTTCTAATTCCTCAGCGCTGCAAATCGTTTAAAGCATTTGAGGTACCTACCTACTTGCAAACTCACATTTCTGTAAGTGACGATCGAGTGCTGTGTGTGTCTCAAACCATAAAATCTCGAAAGTCTCATAATTCCAATTCTAACCTGAATAGGTATAAGTCGCGTATCTATACATAAGTATACCTATCTAGTAAGTACCTAATTGATAAATTATACTTATAGGTAAGTATCGACACCAGTCGATAAACAAAATCTAATGCGTACTTACATTTTGTTAAGTGTCGATGATGTATGCGAGTTGAATTACTAAAGTGGTAGGTAAATATAATGGCCGGTACACACGACAACGATTTATCGTAGCGATTTCACTGAGCAGTCTGTTTGGGCAGTTTTATCGAACATGTTTGTATAAGATTTTCAAAATCCGTGGCGTTTGCACAGTTTTATCGTATCGTGCGGATGGAAGTCGGAGCAATCGTTCAGTTCGTTCTTTACTCACGGGGGTGTATCTCAACGGGAATAACCCGTTCGTTCCAAGAGCTTGGCCTGAGATGCCTGGTTTCATATTATTGTAGAAAACTTGATGCATTCGTAGGAGCGACCTATAGTTAAAAATCTGTGTGGCAGACGTTGCAGACAATCTTTCGGAGGACTTATTGCTTCTCTCATCACGGTATTTTTTTGTATTAGCGGAGTGACTAAAGTCAGCAAGTGTAAATTCCGTCTGTTGTGCGTTTCCGTCTAACGCACAACAGACGGAAACGTTTAAGTGCGGAAACCAGCCCAGAATGAAGATGAAGAAGTCACTTCCTTCATCCTTAAATATTTAAGTACCTACCTATGCCAATATTTTGGAGCTAATTTCAATTTTCAACATGAGAGTATGACTTTCTTTTAGAAGCTCGTCCTTACACCGCACACTACATGATTTTCTTCTCTTTTTGCGCAAAATAAGCAAGACTGCCGCAAGTGCGTCTTCGTCCTCCATCGCGGATGGCATGTTTCTCGTCTGAGTTTTCAGGTATAAGTTTCAAATCGCTATCGATAAATCGTTGTCATGTGCACCGGCCATAATGGAGCTAGATAAACTTTTTTACTGACTAGGTAGATTTTTTAGGTAGGGTAAAAGGTGTTTTGTCAACAGAACTACTAGGAATAAAGAGTAAATATTCACCAGTCACACATGTGACCTGTGGTCGGATGTGGCCTTGATAAGTTGTAATTTTATTGTTATTAGGCCTTAGGTACTGCCTACTATTCTGAACATAAATACATTATTCTTGAAAAATGTCTTGGTTTTCCCATTTTTGGTTTGTTTTTATTTATCTTAAAAATATAATTATCTCAGTAAAAATTTCATAAATAATTTTGAATTATTTATTCCAGACAGTATTATGACAGAATGGCATTGGCAGCAGACATGGACAGATTGCGGAGTTTCTTCTTTTATTGCACTCCAGTTCTTACTCTTATCCGATATTTTTTCCGTCACCGTGAACTTGACACTGCAATTAGAAAAAAATCACATAGATCCGTTGCTCCGTTGCGACGTGACATTTTGCACGATAATTCAAAAACTATGATGCATTTAAATAAATAAAAATCTGTTTTAGAATGCACAGGCAAAGACCTTTCATATGATACCCCACTTGATATAGTTATCTTACTTCGAAAATTGAAAATACTAATTATTAGTTCATGACCACAATTTTTTTTTGTGTGATGTAACCACAAATTCACGATTTTCAGATTTTTCCCCGAATGCCTGCTATAAGACCTACCTACCTGCCAAATTTCATGATTCTAGGTCAACGGGAAGATTTCTTGACACATACGACAGACAGACGAACAGGTGGACAGACGGACTGACAACAAAGTGATCCTTTAAGGGTTCCATTTTTCCTTTTGAGGTACGGAACCTTCAAAACAAGAATCCACTTCTGGATATAGGTAAGTACACTAGGGACTTCCACACGCCACGGTCTTGCGCCGCCAGAATCCAGCGGCTCCCTGCGACTCGTCTGATGTCGTCCGTCCACCTAGTGAGGGGTCTTCCTACGCTGCGCTTGCCGTTGCGAGGTCGCCATTCCAGCACCTTGGGACCCTAGCGTCTATCAGTTTTTCGAACTACGTGCCCTGCATATTGCCACTTCAGCTTCGCCACCTTGAGCTATGTCGGTTTTCCTCATTTCTGATTTGATCACGTAGAGACTAGAGTAACTCCAAGCATAGCTTTCATACAATTGATAGTAGATAGGTATAGTTAGATAATACTTATGTACCCAGGCCGGCTCGCCCGTCTTGCAGGTGCACACGTAGCTGGCGGCGCCGTAGTTGTGCGACGTGGCGCCGTAGGCCTGGCGCGGGCGGCCGCTCAGCATCTTGTACAGCAGCGCCAGCAGCCCCGCGCCCACCACCACGCCCGCCGCCAGCGGCACCCAGGCGTCGCGGCTGCTCATGCTAACACCTTTGTAACATAGGGTTGCCAGGTGGAAAAACCGGCCAAGTGCGAGTCAGGCTCGCGCAATGAGGGTTCCGTACTTTTTCGCCATTTTGCAGGATAATTCAAAAACTATGAGACATAAAAATAAATAAAAATCTGTTTTAGAATGCACAGGTGAAGATCTTTCATGTGATACCCACTTGATATAGTTATGTTACTTCGAAAATTGAAAATACTAATTATTAATTCATGACCACAATTTAATTTTTTTTGTGTGATCTAACCCTAAATTCACGGTTTTTTAGATTTTTCCCCAAATGTCAGCTATAAGATCTACCTACCTGCCAAATTTCATGATTCCTAGGTCAACGGGAAGTACCCTGTAGGTTTCTTGACAGACAGACGGACAGACAGACAACAAAGTGATCCTATAAGGGTTCCGTTTTTTGAGGTACGGAACCCTAAAAATGGAAAATACACTACTCTGCATCTCAGATCATCATTGAATTTTTCAGAACTAGATAAATCTATTTTCACGAACGCTCAGCTCGTGCGTTATAACAACTGTTCTAACGTAACTTAATTTCCATACTTATTATATTGTATGAGGTTGAAGGGCGGTAACGCCCACGTGTCGGTCCTGGCACTGGCCGGCCGCTGCCGCCACACGCTCGTTCGGTCCGTGCGTTCGGAGTGCCCCCGCCAAGTCGGGCAAAGGCACAGCCGTAAATTTCCTATTTGCACAGAAATGTGGACCATTTTTACCATAAGTTTATTTTATGGTTTACGTACCTGGGAAATTGTTTTTGTACAAACAAATTGTACTTATCTAATATTTTTTGCGTTTGCAATACCAGTATTATGTGGGGGGGTTCTGCCTGGACTCCCTTCACACACGCTGCAATTGATGCAGTTCACGATTTTAAACCCCACCCAAAACGTGCAGGATCTGTGCCTACCTTTGCAGTCATGTCGATTCAATGCTATTTACCTATTTATTTATTTTTAAAACATTTAAAAATAGGTAACTAGGTAATTATACGCAAATATTTAGCAAAACGTGTGATAATAAAATCTATGAATGATATGGATGATACATAGATTAATTATTATGATGATAGTAATAAAATGGATGCGTCTGAATTTGACGTAGGTAGGTACATAGGTAAATTGACAATGATGAAATTATTTTATCTATGATTTGGTTTCAGTTTCAGTTAACGGAGGTACTTTTGTGGTATTATTAAAATCTGTATTGATGGTTTCAGACTTAGATGGATGATATATACCTACTCACTTATCTTGGGGATGAACACGGTGGCAAAAAGCCATTTATTACCGATTAGGGATAAAGTACGCGACAGGGTGAGACTCGAGACGGCAATCGGGGTGGGGATGCCATGCCCCCTGCACAGCCCCCGCACTAACTTTATGCGGGATAGCGCGGACCTGTGCGGGGTGTCCCCCCCGCCTCATACCCCGATTGCAATCTCGACCTATCTACTATATCGCGTACTTCCTATATGAATACCATACGGAACTTTAAAAGAGCAAAGCTCTACTTGCACTTTAGCGGTTCTTTTAATTTTGTGGGAACTCGTTAATTTTTCGGCATAAAAAGTAGCCTTTTAGTACACGGCCGAAAGTGATGAACATCGGCCTTTAGAATGATATTTCAGGTTTGTAGAGCGTTGTATCTGTCACTCATGCCCATATGACGTTTTGTCGGTCTCAACGACCGAGACAGTGCTCTACAAATCTGCTATCTCCTTCTAAAGATCGATGTTCATCACTTTTGGCCGCGTACTGTACTAAAAAGATGATGCCAGCCCAGCCAGCAGCCAGCAGCCAGCGACGCTTCAGTGTGCATTTAGGGTTTTAAAGAATTTTGTGGGAATGCTTTGATTTCGCGGGACCAAAAATAGCCTATGGATGCAAGCTATCTCTATACCAATTTCATCAAAATCGGTTAAGCAGATGGCCCGTGAAAAGCTTACAGACAAAAACTTTTGCATTTATAATACCTGCTTACTGGTATGGTGAAATTATGTGAGTTGTGAATTGATGCACAAGAGGTAGGTACCTAGTACCTACTTTCATTTCACCTACTTCAATAGGTATTATAATATGAATAGGTACTCACTCTCTTTTGAGTTTTAATAAAACAAAATTCTAAAAAATACTTCATATATTTTATAATTACATAATAATAGGTCAACATATAAAATCTTGTTGACTTCATCTGTAGGTATATCCTCACCAGAAATATAAAAAACTCTAAGAAAAAACTTGCTATGGAGGCGCCGCTATATTATGGTCTATGGTCACTAAGCCTACGGTCAAATAGTAGTCGTGTTCGTTTGCTTCTCTTTGTGTGCATGTGCGCTTTGTGTGCATGTGCGCGATTCGTGCATGTGCAGTTGCCTGGCGCAACAATATGGCGAGGTATTTTATTTTTCTGGTCAGGCTGTATAAGTCCCGCAAATTGCTCAAATTGCTGGAACCATGTCTCATTAACATCGAAGTGACGTCATTTTGCCGTCAGCCGAAATAAAAATATACCATCAGCTCGAAACTTCAGTCTAGTGGTGACTAAACTAGTCACTAAAATGGCGGCCACACGTCTTAGCAATTTGCGGGACTTATTAGGCTTAGTTACTAACTTAAGAGCTAATAATGAACTGATTTTTAGCAAAATATGTGAAGGATAAATTTTCACCCGTCCGCGTCCGAGAAAAATATATTGCAAAAAAAATTTTTGTACACTTAGGTAAGTAGGTAACTAAAAAAAAATTATGTTACCAATAAATTACTATCATGGAGAGTAACGGATTTTGGAAAAGAAATTAGTTTAAAAAGAATTATGTAAGATTACTTACTTCCTACTGCAATGGTAAATACATAAACAAAAAAGTATCTAATACTAGCTGTTGCCCGTGACTTCGTCCGCGTGGAATTAGGTTTTTTAAAAATCCCGTTGGAACTCTTTGATTTTCCGGGATAAAAAGTAGCCTATGTCACTCTCCCAGGTCTTCATCTATACCCATGCAAAAAATCACGTCAATCCGTTGCACCGTTGCGACGTGATTGAAGGACAAACCAACAAACAAACACTTTCGCATTTATAATAAGGGTACTGATTAAAATCACTGTATTTTCCACAAACAGAACATAAGTTTAAAAAAATACTTTTAGTTCTAATCATACAGGCCACATTTTATAAGAACTTTCTGTATTCCTGATATTCTTTATCAGTTAACAGATATTTCGCGACCGATTTATAATCGTAGGGGTTCTTAAGTACATTCAATAAGTCGTTAATTTTACCCTTGTACTCATTTAACCTGGCAATATCCCAACGTTGAATATAATTTTTTCCTCTATTCCAAAAGTATGGAATATTCTTTTTTGCCAATGCATCATACAACTTCTGCAACATATGTTTGAATAATGTGGCTATGTCATTCTGTTGCCAGAAAGCTTCTTTTTTATTTAATTTTTTAGATTTTATACCATCTTGAAAGTCTGCAATTTCCCAGAAAAAAATCGTTTTGATGTAATAACTGGCTAGCTTGTCCATACCTTGAGCATCTCGGAATTTTTTGATCTGCAAATAATAATATTATATTTTTATACAACCTTATATAGCACCATTAGATATAAATAATATGTGTTTTAGCTACATATAGCCTTTTCTGGATGTAGTAAATATATGTAAGTTGTAGATTTGTAATAGTGAAAGAATTAATGAAATTGATTTCAGAGTTTGAGAGATTGCAAACAAACAAATCTTTCCTCTTCGTAATATAAATAACTAGATAATGCCCGCGACTTCGTCCGCGTGGGTTTCGGTTTTTAAAAATCCCGTGGGAACTCTTTGATTTTCCAGGATAAAAAGTAGCCTATGTCCTTCCCCGGGATGCTAGCTATCTCTTTACCAAATTTCGTCAAAATCGGTTGAACGGATGGGCCGTGAAAGGTTAGCAGACAGAAATTTAAAACTTTCACGCACAATTACACGACGTTACGCACTAAAAATCTATCCAACTCAAATCCAGGAATTCAACATTATTTTGCTGGGATTACGCACACGATATACAGACAGACACACACTTTCGCATTTATAATATTAAGTAGTATGGATTAGAAGAAAGCAAGAGTTTAAGTTAGGGGAGTCGGGACCCCAAAACTAAACTCACCAGCCGAATGATCTGTCGCAGGTGGTAGGTGTTGTAGAGCAGCTGCTTCTCCTGGTCCTGCAGCGCGAGGCGCCACGAGCGCTGCTCCTCGTGCGGAGTCGACGGACCGTCGGGATTCGGCTTCGGTACCGCCAGCCAGTACTCTCTGCGACATCTTTCCGGAATCTTTCGATACTTCTTTCCCAGCCATCTGCTCTCGGGGAACTTGAGCGCCGGTACGAGGTCCACATCCATCTTGAACCCGTCGGATTCTATGTGTATCGTCCAAGCTGGCCCGCTGGAAGACGAGCGGATCGTATACGCCACGCCATCCACGAAGCATACCGGTCGACCATTCAACTTTTGAAACTCATTGAGACCTCGGTTGCCGACGCTTTTGAACCAATCTGAGAATTTGGAACCGAGGATGAAATTCTTTTTATCCAGCCACTCGTACGCCGTCCTGTTGATCGAAGAATCCTGTCCGTCACGGTACGGTATATTCCGGAACTGAGCTCCGGCGCGGAGCCACAAATATTCGGGGCGGTATTTTTCGATGAGAATATCGCTGTTCGCCGGATAGAGAGGATCCTCGTGCATGCTGACCGGCACGTCGATCACGATGTCCATGTCGAACTCGTCCGGCTTGTTTATGCGGAGGTTGTCGTAGTGACTGCCAGCAAATTGGATCTGGAAAATATCGTCCCTTTGAAGCCCTAAGATGACCATACCAGCGAATCATGGGATTTAAAGTACAGCAGTGATAGCCTAGTGGTTAGGACGTCCGCCTTCTAATCGGAGGTCGGGGGTTCGATCCCGGGCACGCACCTCTAACTTTTCGGAATTATGTGCGTTTTAATTAATTAAATATCACTTGCTTTAACGGTGAAGGAAAGCATCGTGAGGAAACCTGCATGCCTGAGAGTTCTCCATAATGTTCTCAAAGGTGTGTGAAGTCTACAAATCCTCACATGACCAGCGTGGTAGACTAAAACCCTTCTCACTCTGAGAGGAGACCCGCGCTCTGTAGTGAGCCGGTGATGGGTTGATCATGATGATGATGAAAGTACCGTGAACTTGGCTGTCTCTATCCTGTATATAAAATTAAATATTTTAATGTTTTTGTTGATTGGGCAGTTCCCTGTTGGGCCATACCTATATGCGCTGTGCACGCTGAATTGCAATTTATTGCGTCATAACAAAAGTCGCTATATTTATTTAAAAGGACTTTCCGGAATGATTTTTAGGGTTCCGTACCTCAAAAGGAAAACGGAACCCTTATAGGATCACTTTTTTGTCTGTCTGTCTGTCAAGAAACCTACAGGGTACTTCCTGTTAACCTAAAATTATGAAATTTGGCAGGTAGGTAAATCTTATAGCTGACATTTGGGGAAAAATCTGAAAACCGTGAATTTGTGGTTACACCACACAAAAAAATTAAATTGTGGTCATGAACTAATAATTAGTATTTTCAAGTTACGAAGTAAGATAACTAAGTATTTCAAGTGAGGTATCATATGAAAGGTCTTCACTTGTTAATTCTAAAACAGATTTTTATTTATTATTATGCATCATAATTTTTGAATTATCGTGCAAAATGTCGAAAAATTACGACTGTAGTACGGAACCCTCGGTGCGCGAGCCTAACTCGCACTTGCCGGTTTTATGTACATGACTACTTACGTTGCTAACATAACGCTCGTAGTATTTGTCGACGGCCTTCATGTTTTGCTGGAGGCTACGGAACACCTCACCGAACACCCTGTAGTGGAGCTGGAAGTCCTTCTCCTTCAACTTGATGTATCGATTGTGGATGTCGGCCAGCAAGGAGTTCAGGTTACTGCTACAGTAAATAAACGAATAAAATAAATGCTCGATAAATCCAATACTAAACCAAACCGACTTCCAAAACCACTACAAAGTAAAAACAAAACGCAAGCGCGTTGCATGACGTCACTAAGCCAGTAGGGCGATTGTCTAAAACCTGCATCAATCATTATTACAATCTAAATTGTTCTGATTGGCTGAATTTGTGCCATTCTTGTTGCAACAATGCATTGTAGCCAATAGTGAGCGAGCATTAACCAATCAGAGATGATTGCGATCGTGACATTGTAGCTGTCAAACAACCGCGGTAGGGCCACAGGTTCGCAGATATAATATTGTCGACGGTTAAAAGGAAATAGGGTATAAGCGACAAAAGATGAAATGTTCAGGAGAGCCGTTCAAAGTTTTAAATTTTAGAAAAACTGACGTATTTTTGTCATTTATTAAGATATTGTGAAAAGTGAAACAGTTATAAAATCAGATAGAAATGGAACAGTTACTGGTATTCTTAGTTTTAGTGATTTGACGTTATTTAAAGTAGTTTTTGTCGCTTATTACCACAGCTTTTAATTTTTGAATGATGAAATATGGCATAAGATACAAATGACAAAATCAAATATTAAAGGATAAGAAGCATATGCGACATTCCAATTTATCATTTTGCAAGGTAAAAGGGTATAAGCGACTAGACCGTTCAATCAATATTATAGGAAAAGAAGGATAAGATACTTTTCATAGTGGTTGTATAAAAGATAATAGGGCACAAGAAACAGTTGGCATTCAAAATAATACCAGGATATAAGACATTAGTAACACACAATGTCGCTACGAAGCAAAGAAATATGGATGAAAAGCCACCTCAAAAATAATGAAGTAGCGCAACCAACACAATCCTTCATCAGGAAAATATCTAAAACAGATATTACACGACACTGTAATTGGGTCTCTAACTTCTAAAGTAGGGTGAAATTGCTTGGGAGTAAATTTTCACAAAAACATACTAAGGATCTATCTTACTAAGAAGCCTATTACAGTATACCCTGCTATAATTTTACACTAAATGGTAGATTTAAAAGATATAGCTCGTCATTTCATATTTAATAACGAGCAGATAGTGTGATGTTGTTTGAAATAAAAAAGGAGTTTTTGTTAATACTTTTTAATCAAGAAAAATCAAAATTAACCCCCTTACTAATAAAAACACGAATCGCTTAATAAACCTATTTTAGCTAAAACACTGTTCTTTCATAATGCTGTCAACATTTGACAGAAAGTGTTAACATTTAAAAAAGTAATTAACATTATACTGTTAAAGAAGGTTTTGTATTAATTTATGTGTCACACTGGCTGTCTATTTTATTCTAAACTAGCGGCACGCTATGATGGCCGGTTTGACGTTTGTCCGCTCATGAAGTTCCGTATTAATTGATAACGACTTTGAAGGAAATAATTGTATTACTTTATTGACGATAGTGATGTGCAGAGATTCATAAATTTTATCGAATGTAGTTTTAGGTTTAGGACTCAAAATTTATTTATTAAATTGATTTCTTAAATGTATACAAGTGTAGAAAAATCAGTTTGCACCATTTAAGGGGTGAATGTACTTGTGAATATGAACAATTTTCACTATGTGGACAAACCTCTGAAATCGCAAAAAAATATCAATAAATTTTTAAAAATGGAATCTAATACGATCGTCACATAGGATCGCTGGCTAGCACAACTACTACCTCCGGCAAACTCGCGTCAATGCTCAATGCAAAACAAAGCAGTTTCGAATTGACGTTGCTTCGAAAAGTATAAACTGTCAGTGCAATGCGATTGTGATATAGTTTTGACCTGGCTTTGGATTTCAAATATTGATACTGCATTACTGTTGACCCTTGCTCGTTAATTTGGACTCTGTTCAAGCCCTTTGTTGTGGATTTCGTCGATATGACCGAACGTACGCAGAGAACTGTTCTAAATAGTCAGACACGTGAGTTCCTAATACGCCTTCGTAACTATTTCGATCGTGAAGCTCAAAATGGAGGGCCAATTTTACCTATAACGTCAGTGGTTGAACGCGTAGCTGATGCGCTTAATATTGGACAACGAACTGTTAGACGGATAACTAAAAAAAAATATGGCGAGACTGGCACAGAAGAAAATAAACTTCACACACCAAAAAAGAGAAAACGAGCAAAACCAGTCGTAGGCATCGATAGCTTTGATGCCGATGCTATCCGAAGACATGTTTACGGCTACTATTTACAGAAGGAGTATCCAACAAGAAAAAAGTTGGTGCATTCACTGAAGGAAGCTGGATTATTCTTCGGTGGGGAAAGTTCTTTAACGAAGATTTTGAAGACCATTGGATTTCGATACAAAAAATGTAACAAACGCAAAATATTGATGGAAAGATTTGATATAGCGATGGCAAGGTATACTTTTTTACGGCAAGTGAAAGAAATCAAAAATTGGCAAAATGTTGTGTTCTTGGATGAAACATGGCTTAATGCTAACCATACTGTAGGCCGTTCTTGGAACGATGACACAGCAGCATCTACTTCCAAAGTTCCTGTAGGAAAAGGATCGCGACTTATAATTTGTCACGCCGGAACCATCAACGGGTTTGTCGAAGGTTCTCTCATGGCTTTTGCGTCAAAAACCACTGGAGACTATCATGAAGACATGAATGGAGAAAAGTTTACTGAATGGTTTACCTCAATGTTGTGTAGCCTCCCTGAACCATCTATTATAATTATGGACAACGCCCCATACCACTCGATGCAAATTGACAAGCCACCTGCCCAATCCCAAAAGAAAGCTGATATCGTCGCATGGCTTCGTAAAAATGGCGTAGATGCAAACATGAATATGTTAAAAGCGGAATTAGTACGTCTTTTAAAAGAAAACAAACCAACCAAGATCCGATACGTCATTGACGAAATAGCATTAGAACATGGGCACAGAGTTATACGGTTACCGCCTTACCATTGTGAGTATAATGCGATTGAGTTGGTGTGGGCTCAAATTAAGGGATATGCTGCAAGACACAATACAGAACCCCCATTTACCACAAAAAAAATGCTAAAATTATTAGAAGAAGCTTGTGAACATGTGACTAAAGGAGACTGGGAAAAGGTTGTGAATAGAACTGTTAAATTAATAAGGGAAGATTATGAAAGAGATGTGAAAATAGATAATATTATAGAAAACGAACATATAATTATTAATGTATGTGATGATAGCAGTGACGACAGTGAAAATAGTAGTATGGACGAATCTGATTAATTATGGCCTTTTGTGGCACCTTTTTCGGTATCTTTTGTATTCATATGTTTCTTGTGTGCATATAAAGTATGTATATTCATTTTCGTTCAAATATTCAGTTCGTTCAAATAAATTAAATAAACATATACATTTTTGTTTTATTAAACCTATTTAATCAGGTACAAAAACAAAACTTAATTGTTTTTTGTTCGAGAATAAATTGACATTCCACATCACTATTGTAATGTGTCAAACCGGCCATCATAGCGTGCCGCTAGTGTAATTCCTTTTAAAATTTGGAATGTCACTCTAACATGTCTTATAATAAAAATATGTTTTCTCAAAGTATATTATTTATTTAATTGAATTTTATCGATCCTAAAACGGACTATGATTAATGAAACAAAGACTGCTGGTCATGTAATAAAAACAATTCTCAGCGATAATGGTGGAGAATTTCATAACGAGGCTGTAGAAAATATTTTAAAGTCTCATGGTATTCAGCAAAGATTGATAATGCCATATACACCAGAGCAAAATGGGTGTTGTGAAAGAGATAACAGAACTTTAGTTGAGGCTGCTCGTACTATGATGCATGCTCATGAAGAACTTCCACTTGCTTGTTGGTCAGAGCTTGTCAACACTGCTGCTTATGTTCTGAATAGAACTGGACCGACTTCTACAGAAGGTAAATCGCCATTTGAGTTATGGTTTGGACAAAAACCATCCATTAAATATTTAGGGTAACTGGTAGTGAATGTTACGCTCACGTTCCAAAACAAAAGCGAACAAAACTCTCCAAGAAAGCCGATAAATGTATTGATGGTAATGATGGTTACAGATTACTGGGCTGTGATAATAACGGCAATGTTAAATTAATCAGATCGAGGGATGTAACATTTAATGAGTCGATTATTAGATCAATTGGATTAGATTCAGATGCAACTGAAGCAGATGAACAAAGTAAATCAACTGAGATAGAAATTCACTTCCCTAAGACTAATGAAAATCATCCAATGTTCGATGCAAGGGAGGATGTATTACAAGATGATGCTGTTTCTAGTATGCCTCAAACATTGAATGCTCCAGATTCAAGCTCACATGAAGTAATTCCCACTTCGTCGACTAATGGAAATGAAATCATCAGTCAAAATGAAGACGAGTCTAATGAATCATATGTTACTCCTAATTCCTCTGATTTTGAGGATGAAGAAATTCCTGAAACAAGAACTTTTCGAGATAGATCTATACTAAGACCACCAGTACGATTCGATGACTATTTTATATCTACTGTTGTAAATGATTTAGGCGAACCTGAAACATATAAACAAGCTATAAATAGTTCTGAAAAAGCTGAATGGTTGAAAGCTATGGAAAGTGAGCTAAATTCTCTGAAAGAGAATAAAACTTGGATACTTGTGGATAAACCGAAAGACAGAAAGCTTATTTCTTGTAAATGGATCTATAAAAAGAAGACCAATGCTGATGGAAGCCTCGACAAGTATAAAGCTAGACTTGTAGCAAGAGGCTATACTCAGGAGAAGGGAATTGATTATGAGGAAACATTTAGCCCTGTTGCTAGAATGTCAACTATTAGGTCAATTTTAAGCATCGCTGCAAACGAAGGACTATCTCTCTTACAGTTTGATGTAACAACTGCCTTTTTGAATGGTTTATTAGAAGAAGATATCTATATGAAACAACCAGAAGGCTATAGTGATGGCACAAATAAAGTCTGTAAATTGAAGAGAAGTCTATACGGACTTAAACAGGCTCCCAGATGTTGGAACAAATGTATTGTCGACTATCTGAAAAATATTGGTTTTAAACAATGTGACACAGATCCATGTTTGTTTATTAGAAATCGACGAGGCAATAAAATTATTCTAGCGCTCTATGTTGATGATGGACTTGTTGCATCAACAAATCAGAAAGATTCTGAGAAGTTTATAGCTGAATTGAGAAGTAGGTTCAAGATAACCACTAAACCAGCTAATTAATTTCTTGGTTTAGAACTTTCTAGTGATAAAGATGGTGGAATTGTAGTTTCACAAAAGCATTATGCTCAAAAGCTACTAGAACGCTTTGGGATGAGTGACTGTAAAGCAGTCAATACACCAATTATTAAAGAAGCTCAAACAGATTCTGAAAAGGAGAATGATTTTAAGTTTCCTTATAGAGAAGCTGTTGGTGCATTAGCATACTTGATGACAGCAAGCAGACCAGATATATCGTACGCTGTAAGTTTTGTATCTAACTCTACTAACTCTAATCCCACTTCACTTGCTAATCCCACTACAGAAGATGTACAAAAGGTCAAGCGCATTTTTCGTTACATCAAAGGAACAATAGATTTTGGAATTGTATATAAGAAAGACTACAAGTCTGGAATCTTAGAATGTTATAGTGACGCAGATCACGGTGGAGATCCAAATACAGGACGCTCTACATCTGGAATTCTGTGTATGTATGCTGGAGGAGTAATTGCTTGGGCAAGTCGGAAGCAAACATCAGTAGCAATTTCGAGTACTGAAGCGGAGCTCGTAGCAGCTAGTGAAGCAGCTCGTGAAATTGTATGGCTTAAGAGACTGTTTAATGAAGTTACCAAATTAAAAGAAATTCCCAAGCTGCAAATTGATAATGATGCAGCTATAAAAATTTCTCAAAATCCAGAGCTTCATCGACGTACGAAACATATTGCTTTAAGACATTTTTATGTCAGAGAATTAGTTTCAGAAAATGATCTTGAAGTCAAATATGTTCCCACAGAATATCAATGTGCAGATATTCTAACTAAGCCTATCCATAAGCCTAGACTTATGTTTATTTGTAAGTTAATCGGCTTGGTGACATAAATTTCTCAAAACGGGAGGATGTTAAAGAAGGTTTTGTATTAATTTATGTGTCACACTGGCTGTCTATTTTATTCTAATTCCTTTTAAAATTTGGAATGTCACTCTAACATGTCTTATAATAAAAATATGTATTCTCAAAGTATATTATTTATTTAATTGAATTTTATCGATCCTAAAACGGACTCTAATATATACAAAAATAAAGACAGCTTCGCAGCTTAAAATTAAAAGGCACCGTGTTCACGCTGTCACAGTGCGCGGCTGAGTGTTGCGGGGGACAAGCGACGCGTTTAAAACTGTTTTTTGTGGTATCCAATGGCATAAGCCCCGACTCGTTATTAAATCCTTATTTGGTATTGCGGTATAAGCGACGTATAAGTATGATTGTAGAACGTGGAAATATGTTATAATCGACACCATGATATCTAATTTAATTTAAGTAATATGGAATTAGCGACAATCGTATTTATATTAGTAAACGGAAGTAAGGTATAACCACCAGTGTCATATTAAAATCAATTTAGGTAATAGGGCATAACCGACTTGGCTGTCATTAAGAACTGAATGGAAATAGGGGATAACCGCCAGAGTAATATAAGTTTGCATTTTGTATATAGGGCACAAGCGCCATAGCTCTGTTAAATTACGAAATGGAAGTAAGCTTTAAGCAACATTTGTACTTTTCAATTGAAATGCTTAAAAGGCATAAACAACCAAAAGCTTGGCACCCTTGTGAAGTAAAAAAGCATTACCGACAACAAACCCAAAATAAATCATTTTTGTAGGGGTACAATCACCTTTATAGCAAAAATGACCAGAATTTTCGTCGGTTAGCAAATATAACACTATAAATTGTTTTTTTTTTTGCTTGGGCATAAACGCCAAAAAAGTCACCGTAGAGCCATGGGAGTAAGCGCATTCAAAAGAGCAGAAAATTTTAAGTCCAATGGCATAATAACACATTTTTGACAAAAATGTCGCTTATGCCCTATTTCCTTTTAACCGTCGTTGTATTTCCGGTGGGGTGTATATAAAAGGACGGGCGAGCATAATTAAATAAACTAGAAATCTAGTGTAAAGGTACATTTTTATAGTGTACACTGTACAGGTATTATGTTTCATCTTTAATGGTGGTAGTATTCAGCGCCATCTATGAAAATTTTCTCGAACGTTGCCTGGAAACCTCATTTAAAAGAAAAATCATAAACAATGAAATTAAACACAAGGTTATAAATAACTTCTTGGATGAATGATTAGGTACCTACTATCTCTATGTATTACTTACCTTTCCATGTTATTACGAAAAAATCTGGGGTTGCCCTTAAATTGGCAGAAGCTGTAAGAGCACAAAGGAAGTCCACAACACTGCAATTACTAGAAAGCTTTGCTGCTTGCTCTGCAATATTTCTGCAAGATTACACTGGGCTACACTGCGAAATCAACTGACGCGGATGCTCGGAGCCTCGGACGTTGAAATTCGAGTCGTGCTCGCGTATGAAATTAAAACGTAAAAGTACAACGTAGTGTTTTTATCCTCTTTGGACGTTTTCATTATCACAGCACAATAGGTAGGTACATTTGCAGAAACCGGTAAGGCCCAATCATAGACGAACTCGAAACAAGTCAGAGATTAGGTAGACATAGACACCTTACAAAACATACGTGAGTCATAGATAAGTATGTGATCACAGACCAGTAATATGTGATTCCATGAATCTATGGATAGAGCGTCGTGATAGAGCGTTAGGTACTACCTACCTATCTTATGCCCAAAGAATTTGGAAGCCTATGTCGATGCTTATGCCGGTTCCAGACAGTCGGCCAACACTCCAACAGCTGTTCGTCCAACCTTCCACGTGTGGTGAGATAGTTCGTATTGTTCATGTTTGTCGATGTTGGGTCGTGTTGGCGCGTGATCGCTCGGATGGCGGTAAATCGTACCCAGATCAAAGAAGTTGGTCAACTCACACGAACAGACCCTCCACACATAATTGCGGTCGCTTCACTCGGGCGACGCAGACGTGTGCACTGTGCATACGCTCCAACTTCAACTGCAAAATATTTCGCGCCATGCATTTGGATATTTATTATTATTATGGGGATATACTGGGATGTAAGCTAACTCTGTACCAAATTTCATCAAAATCGGTTAAACTGTTGGGCCGTGAAAAGCTAGCAGACAGGCAGACAGAAAGACGTTACGTTACGTGTTGTAAGTCTTACTTAATACCTAACTTATTCAATTTATAAAGAGAAAACGATAATTTTTTACGTTTACTATGAGTTTTTAGAAATATATAAAAACTAGCTTATGCTCGTGACTTCGCCCGCGTGGACTTCATAAATTTCAAACCCCCATTTAACCCTCTCAGGGGTGGAATTTCAAAAAATCCTTTCCTAGTGGATACCTTCTCTTTACCTACAAAGAACACACCCACCAAATTTCATGTATCTAGAACCAGCTGTTTAGATATTTAGGCTGTGCATTGATATATAAGTTAGTCAGGACTTGAAATTTTATATATATGGATACTACGTTAGTCAATAGGGATGACATTTGTTTGTTTACATATTTAATGACGTCACATCATGGCTGACAGCGTTTTCTGAGTTTCAAATAAAAATAAAAACTGTATTTTTTTTAAATTGGATTTATATAACCATCTTGCGTTTTTAATAATTGTTATTGATATATTTCGTTATCTTAAGCAAAATACTATAATAAATAATCATTTATTGGACGAAATTAGATATGAGTCAAGTAGCCTCTTATGCCGGTTCCAGACAGTCGGCCAACACTCCAACAGCTGTTCGTCCAACCTTCCACGTGTGGAGAGATAGTTCGTATTGTACATGTTTGTCGATGTTGGCTCGTGTTGGCGCGTGATCGCTCGGATGGCGGTAAATCGTACCCAGACTTGTCCAAGTACCCAGATCAAAGAAGTTGGTCAACTCACAAGAACAGACCCTCCACACATAATTGCGGTCGCTTCACTCGGGCATACGGTCGTGGTTGAAACTCTCTGTGATCGATGTATAGATGTATCCAGATATGTTATTTGCTTTCGAAGGTTCTACGCGAAATCCGTGTGTGTAATATTTTGTGTAATCAGTTATTATAAATGCGAAAGTGTGTTTGTTTGTTGGTTTGTCCTTCAATCACGTCGCAACGGAGCAACGGATAAACGTCTTTTTTTGCATGAGTATAGTTCAAAACCTGGAGTGACATAGCCATAGGCTACCTTTTATTCCGCAATACCAAAGAGTTCCTACGCATACGGGTGTGCATACGCTCCAACTTCAACTGCAAAATATTTCGCGCCATTCATTTGGATATTTATTATTATTATGGGGATATACTGGGATGTAAGCTAACTCTGTACCAAATTTCGTCAAAATCGGTTGAACGGTTGAGCCGTGAAAAGCTAGCAGACAGACAGACAGACACACTTTCACATTTATAATATTAGTAGTGTGGATGTTTGGATGTTTGTTACTCAATCACAAAAAACAGCTGAACGGATTTGGATGAAATTTGGAATGGAGATAGATTATACCCTGAATTAACATATAGGCTGCTTTTTATCCCGGAAAATCAAAGAGTTCCCGCGGGATTTTGAAAAATGAAAATCCACGCAGTCTCTGGCATCACCTAGTATGCTCATGCAATTATTGCTTGATTAAATCAAGCAATAATTTAGTTCAGGTGACCAACTAATATACGGCGCTAATAAAAACTACAATAGGTGATAATAAGCGACTTTCCGGCCCCTGGGTTAGGTTTAGGTTTTGATTTACTTTACTCTATGGTCAGAGATTGCAAATGGCTGCCATTTGTGTTTTGAATCGGCATGGTGTTTTGTTTTTTCTGTTTTGGCGAAAGGTAAATTTCGTTACTAGTACCTACGTCGAGTCGAGTGGTTTCTTCTTCGTCTTCTCGTGAAATTAACATTTAGTGATCTGTGAGACATAATAAAAATAAAAAGTAAATCACAATCAGTGTTGTTATTCCAATGAACCTATAATAATTAAGGTGCCAATAAAAAGGTGGTCCTGTTACACTGCGAGCATTAAATAGATAAACCAAAATCACATGGATCTTTGACTTTCAGTGTTTTATTGTTTTCAATTCACTAATAAATTAAGTATTATTGTTAAATTAATACTTGTTTTAGAACTCAATAAAACACTGTAAAGTCAAAGGTCTATTGTGGTTTTGGTTTACCTATATAATGCACGTAGTAGGTACCGTGCCTATTTATTTATAGGTATAGTAGGTATATATGTATGTAGATACCTATAGGTATGTATACAGTTACAGTTGTAGGTGACCAACTAATAGATGGTGCTAGGTTTGCATTAGGAATTTGGGTGACATTAAAATCTTATGAGAAGGCTCTCTAGGTATTTCCAGTGTACCTATTACTTTACTCTATGGTTAGGTTTTTATTGAAGTCAGGGGGTTTTAAGGTAATGTGGGTTGGATTTAGTAATCAGCCGCAGGAATTCTGAATTACTGAAGCTTGGAGATTGGCTTCCCCCTTTCTTATTAGGTACCCACTTACCTTATTAGTAAATAGTAGTTACCTACAGATTTGTTCGTAAATACATCAAAAATTTAGCGCTCGCTGCGCAAGCGCTTTGTTCAGTGGCTCTACCTGCAGGTTTTAGACAATCGCCTTTAGGTTTTCAAAAGTCCCGTAGGAACTCTTTGATTTTACGGGATAAAAAGTCTAAGCACGTTTCATGGATGCAAGCTTTCTCTGTAGGTATAGTTAGTACCTGGTTAAAAAGATAGACCGTGAAAAGGTAACAGATATGTAGATAGACAGACACGCTTTCGCATTCATAATATTATTAGGTACCTACAGATTTATTCCTAAATATATCCAAAATGTTACTTTTTGAGCTGTCTCATGTTACATTTGACTACCTGCCACTGTGATTTTCTGGTCGGTGATGACTGGTGGCTCACTGCCATCTCACTGCTCAGGTGCTGCTCAGTCACAGGCACAGCTCAGTGGTATAATGGATTTAATATAGGCACAGTTTTACGATACCTACTAGGCATCCTCTTTGCAGTCTGCTAGTCTCAAGTCTGGTGTGGAGCGCCAGAATTTGGGAACCAGCATTTCACCAATGATAGGTTCATATTTTGTTATTCGAAATATTTCTGTACCTTACCTTACCTTATACCGACTTATTAATAATTATTGTTCATTCTCCAGTAAATTATGTCAACCAAAAAGAAGAACCTGGACGTGTACCTCAGCGAGATATTCAAACAATTCATTGCGCTGAAAGATGACGATTGCAAACGATCTCAGGAGGTGTTCAAAAGTGTGTTCGAGCAGTTCAAGCAGAAGATGGGCGAACAGTGCAATTACTTTGGGAAATACGCATCACAGGTTAGCAGAATACTACCTACCACTGTAAAAATACGAAAGTGTGTTTGTTTGTTGATTTGTTAGTTTGTCCAATCGCGCCGCAACGATGCAACTGATCAACATGATTTTGTGCATGGCTATAGTAAAAGACTTGGAGAGTGACATAGGTTACTTTTTATGCTGGAAAATCACTGAGCTCCCACAAAATTTTTAAAAATTTAGATCAAAGCGGACTAAGTTGCAGGCATCAGCTAGTTACTTGTACTTGTTCGAGCACATCACATTTGTTGTGATTGGTTGAATGTATGGCATTTTAGCCAATAGTGAAAGAGTGCCAACAAGGTGCCAACCAGTGTGATTGCGATCATGGCACTATAGCTATCATACTATACCAATAGGCTTATGGGAGTGGGACGCTAGTCACAGTAGAGTTTATTAGCTCTAGGTCTACAAAAATAAGCTAGCTACTCCTGCGCTCCGCCTCTGGAAGGTGGGAAAGTCATTTGTGGGAATGAGTGTAATATTTTATAATAAAATTCCACAAGTAATTTTAGACTTGCCTTTACACAAGTTTCAAATTCAAATTCAAATTCAAATTTCTTTATTGCGAATATGGGTATGGGAAATTTGTGTAGTTCACACGGACGAAGTCGCGGGCATAAGCTAGTAATATTATAAAATGTGAAAGTCTGTCTGCTATTTTTCACTGACCATCTGTTTAACCTGTTTGTGTATATTTGGTACAGATATGTATATTGTATATATTGCATCATGTATAAGCATATAAGCTACTTGTTGTTTCTGTTTCCTCTCTTTGATTTTTGAGGATATAGCCATACATCATCATCATCGTCATCATCATCATCAACCAATAAACGTCCACTGCTGGACATAGGTCTCTTGTAGGGACTTCCACACGCCACGGTCTTGCGCCGCCTGAATCCAGCGGCTCCCTGCGACTCGTCTGATGTTGTCCGTCCACCTAGTGGGGGTCTTCCAACGCTGCGTCTTCCGGTGCGAGGTCGCCATTCCAGAACCTTGGGACCCCAACGTCTATCGGTAGTACGAAATATGTGCTCTGCCCATTGCCACTTCAGCGTCGCAACCCGTTGAGCTATGTTGGTTACTCTAGTTCTCCTACGGATCATCATTTTTGATTTGATCACGTAGAAAAGCTCTCTTCATCGCCCCGCTGAGTGACTGAGCTTTCTTATGAGGCCCATAGTCAGCGACTATGCCTCGGATCCATATGTCATCACTGGCAACACGCACTGTTCGAAGACTTTGGTCTTCAAGCACTGAGGACTTTTGGATTCGGCGGTTGACCTCTTTCTCGTAATTGGACCTACCCAACTGAAATTCTCGAAATTGTAAAGCCATACAAAAGATGCTAAATCTTTTGTACCTATATTTTGTTTCCTTGTTTCTGTGAGCTAAACAAACTTTTATATCAATAGGTGCTGTATGCGGGCAGTGTGTACGACGGCATCAAGGTTAGCAAGCTGGATGAGTTTGACATGGACATTGTCATCCGCCTGCCGATCAACTACGACGATGGAGAGAATGGCATCATCATAGAGAACGACCAGCCCGGCTTTGTTAAACTGAAAATCATCAAAGCTTTTGACAACTTGGATAAGCAGAAGGTAATTCTAATCTAATATCCTGTTCTAAAAATATTATATAGTCCAATATAACATAGTGTTAACTTTTTTTTCATAAATTAATACTTATTTTATTTCATTTAATTGGAAGACTACGGTACACAAAGAAATAATTATTTATGACAACCTTATTAAACTAAACTTAAGACTGTTGATGTGGCTAATTCCGTTGTACACAATCTCTAAACTAAACTAAAATGACACGTCTAAATCTATTGCTATCCCTTTCATAATGTTGCTTGCGGAAAAGGATAGCACTAGATTTAGACCTGTTAATTTAGTTTAGTTCAGAGATTAAAATTAGAGTATCTGCATTTTTTTCTTTTTAATATTGCTAAAAAAGGACGGAACATCAATTTTACATTTAAATACTCTAAATTTTAGTGCACGCTACAAATGTAAACAAAAAAAAAATTAAAATAATATGTTCATGAAAAAATTGTTTACTTAATCACATGTAGATGGTGCAGTCCGTCATTAACTTGCAGAGTTCTACATAAAAAGTGTTAGGTATACCATCAACCTTGTACCGTGTACGATGGTATAAGTCCCGCAAATTGTTATTGCGCTGGCACCATGTCTCATTAACACCGAAATGGCGTCATTTTGACGTCAGCCGAAATAAAAATATACCATCAGCTCGAAACTTCAGTCTAGTGCTGACGTCACTAAAATGGCAGCCACGCGCATTAGCAATTTGCGGACTTATACGGAACCCTTTGTGTGCGAGTTCGACTTGTACTACGGTTTTTTTTCCATAGGAGTGGGAAAACTGTCACAAAGTGACTCGAGATTGGCGCGATGCAGACAAATACTTTCTGCAAAACAAATTCCGGCACTGGCTGCACAGCATCGTGCAGAAGACCCTCAACGAGCTCAACGGGCAGGTCACCGTCAACGGGGTGACATACCTCATGAAGTACAAGATGTCTGGACCGGCCTACACCCTGAACATCCGTAACGTGGATGGAGAGGAACACTTCTTGCTGGATGTCGACCTCGTGCCTGTCATACGGTTCATGATGCCGCGGTGGCCGGAAGGATACAGGTACCAGTTTGTTATTACCCAGCCCAAAGGACAATGACAGAATTTCTATAGAACTGCAACCCACTTTATTATATAAAAGTCGTTTACATGTATGCTTTATGCAGCATTTTGTTGCTGTTTCATCACTGATAACTATACATAGGGTTTATCACCTCTAAAACTTGCGGTTTTTCATTAAATCTAAGATTAAGTCACATAATGATTCTAGGTTATATGCAATTTACCAATAATTGTGAAACTAATAAAAAACATCCGCAAGATTAAAATCACAATTTTAAATTTTTAAGTGCTTATTTAATACTAGGATAATTATAACTAACTTATATTGTGTGTAAATTGGTGGGTCAGGATCTGGCATTCTCCTTTACAGGATGTAACCAGCACGCTAGCAAAAACTAAAACAGGTGATAATAGTACTGATGATTACTGATATGGTACCACAAAAAAGAACGCGAAAAAATATATAAAAATCCTTCATTTTGTAAAAGTTAATTGAGGAGGTTCAAGACACACCTTTGATTACATTATGGAGAACTCTCAGGCATGCAGGTTTCCTCACGATGTTTTCCTTCACCGTTAAAGCAAGTGATAATGGTGAAATAATTCCAGAGTAATGGAAGGCAGCCAGATCAAGGAGTGGTTGGTGGTGCCCAAGCCCAACAAAGCGGTGACAGACGAAGCGCACAAGAACAGGCTGTGGAGGCTCTCTTTCCAGGACTATGAGCGGGACTTGATCAAGGGCTGTCAGCAACTGAAGACCACCATACGACTGGTAAATAGTTTTAATTTTAATTTGTACCAAAAACATTTACAATAAAGAAAAAAAGAGAGTAAAGGTTTTAGAGAGATTAGAATAGATATAGAAACTTATTTATGAAAAGAACATAAGATACTATATATGACGGCAGAGCCGTTCTTCAAATTATAACAGGATGCACATTAAACAAAACGGAAATGCGCCACCTAGTGGCAAGAACACAAAATTGTATGTTCCGACGCGCTTTTACAGAAATCATGACGTGCTCTGTTTATTTGAGCAGCCTGTTTATTTGTACGGGCAGCGGCGCGCAGTCATAACCGCGACGCGTGCGCGAACTGACTCCCTTTAAAAAAGCACCCCGGATAGGTTCGAAACTAGTCGGGCTAGCGGCGACTAAACACGTGAGTAAAGCCGGGTGAGAGATATTATATATAATAAACTTCTATTTATTTATTTAAAAACGCATTTCTAATACAGGTGAAAAAGTTACGCGACGCTCGCGGCATGAAGGCCATTGCTAGCTACTACATAAAAACGTTGTTCCTCTGGAAAGTACAACAAACCAACGACAAAAAGTACTGGCAGAAGAAACTGAGCGTCATCTTCCGTGAAATGGTCGAAGAACTGTACAATGCTGTTAAAGACAAGAACATACCATACTTTTGGAATAAAAACAATAATTTGTTACAAGGGGTCAAGCCGACCTTGCTAAATAGCTACGCTGAAAACCTTAAGCAGGTTCTAGACAGCATCGATGCGAACGACGTGGACAAAGTCGCGT
The DNA here is from genome assembly GCF_902806685.2 of Maniola hyperantus. Taxonomy (NCBI): domain Eukaryota; kingdom Metazoa; phylum Arthropoda; class Insecta; order Lepidoptera; family Nymphalidae; genus Maniola; species Maniola hyperantus. Next base: position 14,493,604 of record NC_048540.1, on the reverse strand, counting down.
ACGCTTTGTTGAACGCTGAAGAAATCAAGGAATTCAAAGACTCCGAGTTCTATAAGAAACAAGCTATCACAAATAACATCGCTGTTACACCGAACAGCATCAGTAGATCTACGTCCATTGTCAGCTCAAGTTCTTCAGAAGTTAACTCTTCAAAACCAGTACAGAAGGAACCACATGATGACAGCGTTCTGGAACTTGTCAAAAGTCTTACTTTTAAAGTTGATCAGTTGACGATCAAGGTCGAACAGCAAGAAGAGAAAATAATACAGCAAGACCAGAAAATAATACAGCAAGACCAGAAAATATTAAAGCAAGACCAGAAAATAATACAGCAAGACCAGAAAATAATAAAATTAGAAAAAGAGCTGAAGTCACTCAAAGGTAGCAATCAAACGATATTGGTAAAGGAAGATTTAACGTCAGAATGTAATAAAGAACTGGTATCTGAAACGATTGCTATGGCAGATTCTAAAGTGTTAGATTTATTAACTTTTTAATAATAAGCTCTTAGGCTGATATCTATAGTGTGTACTTAGACTTTGCTCAGACTTAGGTTTTAGTTAAAACAAGACAGATTTATGCCTGCGATATAACGCTGTCTCGTTTTAACAGTTTATTAAGTTTGAGAAAAGTCAAAGTGTGCTCTATAGATCTCAACTTTAGACTGCATCTCACTTACCACAATGAGATTGCAGTTAGCTGATAAACGTGACATAGACAAGTTTAGCTTGTCTGCATTTACCATTAAACTAGCCTAGTTGCATTTAATGATTCGTTGTTATAATTGAACATTAACTAGGGTATCGAGGCGAGGTCCTACTATGAAAACCAAATTAACGTTAATGTAAAAAAATTAAACTTATGACTTCCTTAAATGATGATTCAATTTCGATTGGCTTTAAAAATTCTGTGATATTTAGTATTAATTCACTAACATCCAGAATCACATAATAGAGTTTAAATTTTAAAATTTAAAAACAGTGCCATATGTTTATTACACTTGTGACCAAAATACTTTTTATTATACATTAATTTAAATACAAATCTAAACTTATTTCTAAGCAGAACGGTCTAAAACTGCACTGAAATTGAGACCAAAATCCATGATTTCAATCACTCACCTTGTATTCGTTTGCAAGCAAAAAGACCTAGGACTGTGCTACAATTGAGGTCCCTAATTTCGATCAAAACGGTACGGTACAATTACAGTAGTTTTAACAGCTTTTATTCAGTTTGTTGTGGTTAACCATAGAAGGTAAGGTTGTTGGTGGTATTCGACGGCAGCGGGATATTGCAGGAACGGCGAGCGTAGGTATTCCGTAAGTATGTAATGTAATATGGTAGGTACTCCCATAAGTTTTAGGCTGAAATGTAATTTGGTCATGCAATTACACCGTTTTGGCTTTGTGTAGGCCTAAAAAATATATATTTAGACCTCAAAACTTGACAGCTACAATGAGACAGTCGCAATCACCTCTGATTGGCTGACACTCTCTCTCGCTATTGGTTAGAATGCACTGTTGCGCAAGAATGCCATAAATGAAACCAATTACGATAACACGGTATCAATGCTGTTAAAGGCATCTCAGCTCGTATTGGGCGGCAAGCTTTTGGCTGATTAAAATATGTGAATATACACATTACTACCTTTTAAAATTTTGTAATATCAATATAAGAATGTGTGATAAATATTGACTGATAATGGCCGAATATATAAAATCATAAGAAAGCAATGGAAACTTGTTACATATTTTTTTCGCTTAGAATTGCTGAAGTCTGTTCAATTATGTTGTTAAGAAATGTTTTTAAGTCATCTAATAGAAGATTTAGTTTCTGTTGTGTAATCAATTAAGGTCCGCACAAAATAGGCCGGCCGGCGGTCCGCCATTTGGTGACCCCTGGCCTAAACCCTTCCCATTATAAAAGGAGACCCTGCTCTTATTAGCCGGTGCTAAGTTGTTTTATTGATGTTTATGACAGAAGTCTAAAACGTAGGCATTAATGGGGCCGATTCTCTTGTACACAATCTCTAAACTAAACCAAAATAACAGATCTAAATCTAGTGCTATCCTTTTCTGCAGGAAAAATTATGAAAGGGATAGCAATAGATTTAAACGTATCATTTTAGTTTAGTTTAGAGATTGTGTACAACGGAATTAGCCTCATTATTATCTTATTTTACACAACTTGCCGCTTTTTTTTAATCTACTTGATTATTGCCATTTGGCGCTGTTAGACTATAGATTTTTATCTCTATCATTTGTATGGCATTACATAACAGAGAGCGCGATACTAGCGTCATGTGAGGGTGCTTAAATGTTTCAAAATACTATCAACATTTGAGTATCAATTTTAACCGATCCGAATCCGAACCAGTGGTAGATGCATCCGACGATTCGAAAGCACTTGTGAAAGTTTACTTGAATAAAAAAAATATTAAAAAAACCCCGGTAAGCTCGGTGGGGAGCTTTGAACCGGCACAAACATAATTACCTACTGCCATTTTCTATGCACAATTTATATTATGTCAATATCTATGTTTAACTGTAATCAAGCGGTTGGGACGCTCTTGTATTAAGTCAGTATTCGGCCGTAATATCTTGATTTTGTACTTATTAAGTTTTTATTATAAGTTATTTTGTAAAATTTAGTAGTTTATTTATCAAATAAGGTCACAATTACTAACTTGACTACTTGATACTTAATAACTAAATTACTTGATAAGTAATTTCTAATTAAATTACCTATTAATGATAAAAATATTCCATATTATAACGGTATTAATTTAATTTTACCCAAATCTCCAGATCTAAATCGTGCTGGTTTTTTCACAATGTTGCTAATTCTGTTATACACTCTACCAAAATGACAGGTCTAAATGTATTACCATCCCTTTCATAATGCTCCCTGCGGTAAAGGATAGCACTAGATTTAGATCTGTCAATTTAGTTTAATTTAGAGAATGTGATGTGGCTAATTCCGTTGTACACAATATAAAATAAACTAAAATAACATGTCTAAATCTATTGCTATCCCTTTCATAATATTGCTTGCGGAAAAGGATAGCACTAGATTTAGACCTGTTAATTTAGTTTAGAGATTGTGTACAAGAGAATCGGCCCCATTGTGTACTTACAACAGTTTCTAAACTAAATTGACAATTCTGAATACAAATGCTACCCTTTTCACATAGTTCCTTGTTAAGGATAGCATTAGTTTTAGACCTGTTAAATTAATTTTATATTAGAGATTTGTGTATAATTGAACCATATACCAATATGATGATAATTTTTGCATTTTTTATAAAGATTGATATTATTAAAACAAAGATTATTTTATTTTTATACGTGTGTATTCATTTGCCTACCTTTGTAAATTATCAAATTTTTACGTCAAGCTTTACAGTAGCTAACTTTCTACCGCAATCGAGCTGCTGTTATATAACTATCAAGTATAGGGGTTTGTAGCATCGAAGACGCTATAATACGCGACAGGTGAAGATGGCAATCGGGTTAGGGACGCCCGCAAACCCACATAGCCCCCGCGCGAACACGGTGCGGGCGACCGCGGGTGTGCGGGGCGTCCACCCACCTCATACCTAGATTGCCATGTCGACCTGACGCGCACTATAACATCATGTACAGTACGCGGCAGAAAGTAATGTAAAAACGTGTGATCAGTATTCAGTTTGGTAACTATTTAGAAACTCCCAGCGTCGCGTTGTTAGAACATCGAAACACTAAAGTCTGACTAAAATTAACCTAAATGTGATTGTTTTAAAGTTTAAATTCGTCCATACATCTACTGCCAGTACCCGTAGTATAAGATTTTACGTCTCACCAAACCAAACCAAATTCGAGTGTCGAAATACTTCCGCCATATAGTAAACTGGATCTTAATGGCCTTGTTTTAAAGCTCAAGTTTGTCTACACTTCTACAGCCAGCGTTCCAAGCGGAAACATTGCGAAATTAAAATCAGTGGCATTGAATATTTGACTTCAATTCAAGGCTCTTTAGGTCCATTTTACTTTGATGTTATTGTGTTTCGACTCTCAAATTCTAGCAACGTTTGGTGAGACGTAAAATCTTATACTACGGGTACTGTTCTCCAAGCGGTAACATCGAATTTAGTACCTACCTACAGAAAACAACTTTAAGACAATAATTTTAATCTGAATTTATAGTATTTCCATGTAGAACGATATAAGTAGATGTTCTATCAACATTGTTGGCGAGATGTTCAGACATAGGTACCTACTAATTCTTCACAGAACCCTGAGAGTAACTTTTCAAGTTAAAGTAATGAGTAAATCTGCCAATAGGTATGTGACCGTTTTTTTGTAATAATAAGGCCTCAGATTAAAAAAAGGGGAAAATTAAACAAAGAAACCCAGTCTTGAACGTAATTAAAAATTTATTTCCTGATTTGTGTCATCAATCATCATAGAAAAAAGAATATTTTACAGCCAAGTGACATTACAAAATAAATCGTCGCTAGCACAGATAACTCAAATAACACCGGCCTATTTTAACTGTTAAGCCAAGCCGCAGGGGAGGGTTATAACTTACAATCGTTTAACCCGCCTGCGGCTTGGGCTCAAAACTTTCTCTTACAAAGACAAAATATTTCATTATTTTAATTTAAATAAATATATTTGCAATAAAAACGCCTGTAGCTACGAGAAAACAACAACCATTTCAATTTAATATTGTGGCTAATTCGAACTTATTGGCCGCATTGTTGTACCAATGTGGCCAATTCTCTTGTACACTATCTCTAAATTGACAGGCCTCAATCTAATGCTATCCTTTTCCGCAGGGAGCATTATGAAAGGGATGGTAGCAATATATTCAGATGTGTCATTTTAGTTATGAGATTGTGTATCAAACTCCGCCACAATATTATAACCTCTTAAACTAAATTGACAGGTCTTAAAATAATACTAATTGTCGAAAAGGGCCTGATAATTTAGAGTTTGTGTACAGTCGAATTAGTACCAATGTTAGTCGTTATCGTTTCGATTATGGTTATTTGAGATGTCTATCCGGCAAATAAAACGGAGTCTTTTGGTTCTATACCTAAAAAGTATTTCTAAGCGCCAGGCAAGCCCGCGCGGCGGGCGAAAATGCGAGAACTAGCCATTTCAATCAATCAACCAATTCCAATGCCTATAGACCGCATTCATACCCATATCTCGCTATAAAAATGTGCCAATTAATAATATCGCAGTTTAGATAATAATCATACAGTTGGGCAGCGAAAAATCTTGCCCTAGTAAATGTATGCCGCGGACCTTGCTCATATGAAATGTTTTCTGTTCTCCCGTTTCGCAATGATAATAATCTTAGTTGTCTCAATGTTGAGTTTATCAAGGACCGGTATAGTTCCCTGCGATCAAACGTTCGTTGTCTGAGGGCGGTTACGCACTCATCCGATCCGAGTCCGTGAAAATACGTTCAAGAAGTCATAGTCCAATGACATATTATATGATATTTTTATATCCGTATTTTCCGATCGGATGAGTGCTTGATCTCTCTAACTGTATGATTGCTAAACTAGGAATTATGATACCAGTGGGTTGAAATTTTATCAGTACTTATAAGCACTTGATAATCGTACGGTAGGTAGGTATATGAAAATAATATGCGTTAATGCTGTTTACATGGCGATTGCCTAATCATTCTTGGCGAGTCAAAATCCGGCTTATTAGTCTCTACACTCATGACAGTCTTTTATTACTAGATTCTTGATATAGATAGGTCGTATTTTTATTTTAAAGGGATCATTAATAAATAAAGTGCTCATTTCATAAAGCTCATTAGATAGAACTAGTTTACAATAAAAAGAGTGTAGAGCGAATATAATCTCTTTCGACAACACAATGTGCAAGAGAAGCAGGTTAATTGATAAATTGATAATTTTAAACCTAATGACTGACGATTTTCTCGTGCGAGTCTAGTACAGCCAATAAACAAACAAAATATATAATTAATTACATTTAATTATATACAGCTATTATCGAGAAAAATTATTATTAGTCTCACACTAACTATATATAATAATTATATATTTTTAACTTATTATTTAGCTAACAGTATGAGATAAGTATATTTATAATGTATATAATGTTATATGCTAAGATTAAGAATCTAAACACTCTAATTACAGTAGTAGGTACGTACGTATCCTCAATATTGCAACTGCAGATGAAAAAATATATCTGATATAATATTTCGTACTGGCAACACCATATTTACAATCTATAATACATTAAAATTGAATCATAAATACATAGTCTAAATTTTACAACAAAAAAACATATAATTCAATGTATTTTCGTGAAAAAATATAATATTAAGTATATAAAATGTAAATATAGTTGTTGACGCAAAACTTTTTGATATATTAGATTAAATCTAACAGTTGCAATAATATTGCCTGGATAAGTATAATTTTCCAATGTGGCAATACCTTGAATTCATGCTCCAATAATACAATAAATTTTCAACAAGCGCAACAAACTTGGCACCCCAATAATATAAATAGACCGCCTTTTTGAATGAAGACAAAATAATGCCACACTTACATCGCGAGTGCTTCAACTCAAGCTAACTAATTTTAAGACCTAAGTGAATTTAAATACATTCTCATTGAATTACAATTAAACCCCTCCTTTCTACATTTTTTTTAGTGGAAACTGAAACGCCTATGTTATTAAATTAATATGCATTTTAGCTTTCGGTAATAAGGCGGTTGTATCCATAAAAAATAAATGACACAAAAATAGAATTAAACACATATTTGTGCCTATATAATGAACTTGAACATAGAAAATTTGCCTGAGATACTGAGAAAGATTTGGTTAGGATCAAATACATAAAAAAAACATTAAAAAGTTACAAAGTAATTGATGTTGGGGTTCCAAGATGCTGGGTGCTAGACCCCCACTAGGTGGTCAGACGACATCAAACAAACGCTGCCATCAAGCAAACCGCTGGATCCAAGCGGCGCAAGATCATGGCGTCCCTACAGAAGGCCTATGTCCAGCAGTGGACGTCTATGGGTTGACGGCAAGGAGTGGCCGTTGGTGACTTAGCAATAATATACACATTTTTATGTATTCGATCAATACATCTTTCCATTATCTCTTCATCTTTAATAAATAAATAATTAATTAATAAGAGAGGTTGAAGTGTAATTTAATGTGAAAAATTACTCGCCAAAACACTTCAAGAATCGAAGCTTTCGTTACCATAGATAAGTCAATAAGTAACTTTACTTTATTTTCAAATACCTTCCCAATTCACTCTCATAAAGTACAGTGCGACAAGGCTCTTTTGGCGCTTGGCGAAAATCCGTTGGCGTCAAATGTCACCTTTGTTCTTGTTTGAATAGTCTAAGCCTTTGTTCTCCAAGACCGCTCCCATTCATTCATTCCATCCATTCATTTTTATTCATTATAGGTATACGCTTGACCACAATCACACCTGATGGGAAGTGATGATGTGGCCTAAGATGGGACGCGTTTACCTAGAAGATGCCTATTCACTCTTGTTTTAATTCAAGTGCCAGAAGAGCCTTGTCGCACTGGATGTCGGGTAACTTCTATCCTTGATAGGTTCTGGCGAACCTAGAGTCGCAATTTACGCATGAAGAGAACAAGTCAACTCTTTTTTTTAAGGAAGTGTCTAAATGGCCACTAGCGGTCGTTCGATAATAAAACTTATCCAGTCCCAAACCTTTTTATTAGCTTTTAAAAGTTCCCGCTAACTATTGAGGTTAAATTTTCAATTGAAGTGTCAAGTATATTTTTGGTGGCCGGAGTACCTCCTAACTAAGTAGCCCAGAACGAAATGTCTTGTCTGTCCTACCCCTAGTCTTTGTAAAGCTCGAAGCCAGAAGTTCGCGAAAGAGGTGCTGAATGAAGCAAACCTACGAGGCCGACTGGAGCAAGTCGGCGAGCGAAGCGAAAAGGCGACCTCCTTAACAAAGAAGGGAATGAAGGGGCGACCGCGACGAAGCGAGTCTTATGGAGTAGCTCATTAATAAAACAGACAATTAAAAGCTAATAACTTACTTTTTAATAAATAACCACAAGTATACTAAATCGAATTTTATAATAACTTGCCACTTAGGATTTAAACAATGTATTTTTTTTGTATAATGCTGTTTGTGGTCTAGTAAAATTAAAATACTAGAAACTTTCTTTAAAAATTGAACCTTATCAGTTTGCATTAAGGAACACATTTTGAAAACTAGCAACTTCTCTTGTAGCCGAATAATTTTTCGAATCAGACGACTGTTTATGGCTGTCTAGACACTTTCTTTTTACTCACACTTATTAAGGCGACGTTTTATGAGCCGTGCATGCTCGTTGGGCATTAGGTAAAAAAGATCCCCGCCGCACCTCACTTTGTACCACGATCGAAAAATCACTCTCTGCGCAGCTACAAGATCAGTTTTTTACCTAACACCAACTGTATAACACGCCCACTCGACAGCACGCCACGGTTAGTTTTTATCTTTGCAAAAATCATTCGAACAATCTCGATTGTTGTGATTGGTTGAATTTAGGGTATTATTTGTTGTGATTGGCTAAGATGGTATTATTTGTGTGTGTGGCGAGTGGCGTGTCGCTAGTATGTTTCTGGCTTAAATGAGATTTCTCGAGAGCAGTCCAAAAATTCGCGGCGCTTACAAATCTACCAATCTATTAAATAGATTTAACAGCCTATTTTTATTTTATTTGTGTTAATAATTATAATTAATATAAGACCCCACGGACAAACCTACTGAAAAATCGCGTGCAGAATCCTTCTGCCATACTGTACGCGCAAAACTTAGTCCAACCTAAACACGAGGCGTATGACTGCCCATTGTATGAACAAAGCAAATCTCAGCCGGCCTTTTGTATTAAATCCTCAGTTTTATGACTAGCGCAGACCGCCATGATGCCACTTTAGATTGGACTACCTACTTGTTTTACAATCACTATAACTCATGGAGATCCACAGCCATAACTAATCTCAGAGGGCGCCACAAGAGGTCCGGCCAATGCAAGCTGTCATCTTCAGTTTCAGACTAAGGAGGTTTCTTAAGTTTACTTGACGAAATATTTTTTTAAATTACGGCGTTCCACAGATGATACTATCTCTATGGCCGGTCAGCTTATAGATTGGCAGTGTGGGTTCCCATTGAAATATTAGCATCGTGCCAAGTTATCTGCGCGGACAAAACTCCGTAGACAACCACATTCGATTTCCCAACAGATTAAAGCCCGGTTTCCACCTAAGCTGAGCGGAGAGGAGATGACGTGTTAAGTTGACCGATCAGATTTTTAAAAAGTACGTAATAATTTTTTACGTCATCTAGGAACACATCTCTCCGCTCCGCTTGATTAGGTGGAAACCGGACCTTGTCCGTGGTCTTAAAAGGAATCTCAAACGGGGCATGCAAAAACTATTCGTCTATTTCAAAATCTTCAAGAATTAATTTAAACAATTCTTGACTACCTACATAAAGAGTGTCAATTGCTTTAGGCCCAATATGGTGATTGACGTTGCAAACATACTGTTGTGTTTTTGTTAGTGTCGCCGAGCGATAGTCAACTATTGATAGTTCACCATAAACAAACTACAAATTCTTAAAAGGCCGGCAACGCATTGGTGGTTCCTCTGGTACTGCAAAGGTTCCTGCTCGTTTGCTCGCCATTTTCATTTAAAAAATAAATAAAAAATTAACAGGCAATACTTTCGATAGTAGATAGATTAGACTGTGTTGGACACAAATAGTGACTATACTATCAAATTTAGAGAACTTTGAAGCAAAGGTATTACGCAATATACTTCCTGCACCACTCCACTACCGCAGGAACCTACTCAGTTATGCGCAATGGCTGTAGTCAGATTTGCTGGCAGGTCATGAAAAATAAGATTTATTGAGCTGTTTAATTAAGGCAAACATCCTCTATGGATGATATCTATAGTCTAACTTGACTTTGCTCAGACTTAAGTTTCAGTTAAAACGAGACAGATTTATTTTAACCACAGATATGTCCAGATTTGCAACTAGCGTGGCCCCCTCAGTCCCTCTCGCTCAAGCAGATTTTCTTACTTGTGAAATGTCATTCCTTCTACACTTCACGTTGTTTGTCAAATACTCACGTACAAATACATTTTGACAAACAAAAAAAATGGCCACGGTGATAAGGACAAAGCATAATCATTTTGTCACGTTCTAACAAGAGCTTAAATGCATTTAGCTATCTCGCTCTAACAGTAAGTGTCACAAGGGCTACTTCTAACAGTCCTTATTCTGAGATTTTAACGATATAACGCTGTCTCGTTTTAACATGTCATAAGACTGAGCGAAGTTAAGTTCGCTCTATAGATCTGTCTATAACCTGCATGCTGTTGACTGTCAATAGGACTATCGATATGTTGGCAACAAGGCCCGATATCCACGTATGTGTTCAATAGGCCATTCAGACTATTATTGATATAATAAATACTCTATCCACGGAGACAAGTTAGTATAGCGCTCTTTCTGTTACGTAAGTCCATACGAATGACAAAGACAAAAAACTCAGTGGGCGTTGAACCATTTTGAGTGACCAACCAATCACAAACATAGGCTGTGTTTTCTGTACTCGTTGAGTAGGACGGAAAACCTCTATACTACTCTAAGAGTAGTACGGAAGACATAGTTCATGTTTGTGATTGGTTGGTCACTCAAAATGGTTAACGCCCACCGTACAAATGACAGAGGCAAAAAAATCAGTATTTTTAGCCTGTCATTTGTACGGGATTACGTAACAGAGAGAGCCCTATACTAACTTCTCTCCGTGGATAGAGTATATTATCATTTTTTCACTAATCTTATTAAACACATTTCCGCTTTGATGGATACCGGACCTAGCCAACTCTCAGTAGATACGTGATTTTTTTTACAAAAAGGTCAATATTTTTGTAAATAACAAAATCCACAAAGGGGCCTACAATGCACCATGCTGAGGATCTACGCAATCTCTACATAGTGTTTACGCGACGTCAATAGAACCTTTCATTGATTACGTAAGATGCTTTTTTATTATCTTCTTCTAGCTTAGAAAACTATGAACTCGAAATAATACTAACATCCCTTTCTAATTTTACGGAATACAAAATATTTTTGTCCTGACGCACAGAATATACATCCAGGTTCAACGAGCGTCAGCGAATTGATTCAGAGTGGAAAATCTCTGTTTCCATATTACACATATATTCTACCTATTTGTGACCTGACGATAAGTTATTAACAGTAGCACTCAGTGTCGCTAATCGTTAAGATTGAGTTAAAACGAGACAGATTTATGTAAGAGATATAGCTCTGTCTCGTTTTAACTAAACTTAAGTAACGATTAAGCGACTGTGAGTACGGCAGTTAGGAACGTTGTTATTTGTCAAGAATGATACGATTTTTTGACAAATAATAACGCTGCTAATTAATGGACATAATAATCTTTCTATAATATTTTATGTCACGTTATGTCAACGTTTTATTTTGTCAAAAATTGTATCCGGTCTTTTCCACAGATTACAGATAGATCTAATATTGAAACCAAACGCTAACCACCGCTCGCTACCTCAACTCGCACCGGCGGCGTACAACCTCGAATACGTACGTGTACGCACCACGTTCACATTATATTTACGTCGTTAAATTTTGTTCATAAATACAAAGCAATAAAGCTCAGTTTACTTTACTCGAAAACTACAGACCCATACTAAGCCTACAGATTTCTCTCTCTAATCATCTTTACGTAACAAATGAATGGCCCCTAATGAAATAGCTGTTTATGGTAGTGTGTTGTCGAGCCGGCGCCTCGTACGTGTGTGTGAGCGACTCGTGTATACGTGTAAGCGACTCGCGAGTGTGCGAGTTAACGCGCGCTCCCCGACTTACTATGCGAAATGAGCCACTGAAGAGTTATGTCAATGTTGTCCTTCTCTTTGCACGAGATCGAGTAACAGCAGATCTCGCGGTCTTGGATAGCTGATAGGTTCCTGAAAGAAGGTAAACATTTTTTTAACCAAAATTAACTTGAGCTGGACGTTAATCTGCTTCAGACACCTGCAATGCTCTGCGTTGGAGCGCATTTGCCTAGAAGGTACTTAAGTTATACATATGTATCTGCGACCATCACCAGAAGGGAGTTCCACACCTTAGCAGGCTTGTTGCCCAACACCAGCACTGGGAAACCCGTGAGGTGCTGCTGCTGCGTCCCGTGCCGCTCGATCTCGTCACTCGTGTCGTGTACTCACATGCGCTCGATGAGGCCGTGCTCGTCCAGAGCGTGCGGCAGGTCGCGCTTGTTGCCCAGCACCAGCACAGGGATGCCCGTGAGCTGCTGCTTGTCCAGCAGACTGTGCAGCTCGTTCCGTGAGGCCTCAATCTTGTCAGGGTCGGCTGCGTCGACCATGTATCTGGGGGCAAAAGTAAACTGATATGTTGTACATATTGTGACAGCACTCTGCGATAATGGGTAACAGATACAGCCAAATTAAAAATTAAAGATGAGTCACGGTGTACTACTGTAGAGCGCAGACAAAATGCGAGGCGGGGTCCTATCAAGTTACATGGGCATGATCACGACAGGGCGGCACTTAAGAGGGGGACTTTAACATGAAAAACTTTTGTCTCCACAACCAATGATTTACAACTAAGTCTTAAGGGAGACTTAGGCTGAGATCTATAGAGTGCACTCTGACTTTGCTCAGACTTAAGATTGAGTTAAAACATGTCAGATTTATGTGAGAGATATAGCTGTCTCGTTTTAACTCTGTCTTAAGTCTAAGCTAAGTCAGAGTGTGCCCTATAGATCTCACCCTTAGTCTAATTGGGCCGCAACCGCTGCTTATCATAAAGGTATGAGACTAAAATGTTGTGAAACTACAGTTGTTTCCTTAATTTTAATGAATTCATCTAAATATATAAAAAAGAAAAGCTGACTGACTAACTGAGTGATCTATCAACGCACAGCTCAAACTATTGAACGGATCGGGCTGAGGCACTCAGATAGATATTATGACGTAGAAATCCATTAAGAAAAGGATTTTTGAAAATTCTACCCCTAAGGGATAAAATAGGAGTTTGGAACTTGTGTTGTCCACGCGGACGAAGTCGCGAGCATAATCTAGCAAAAACAAAAAGCAAAGCTAATTGACTTTTGAAGGATTTTTCGAACAAAATGTAGGAATATGAAAGATATAAAATATTAAGACAACCAAATAAAAGTATTGAAAAAAATATAAAATTCAACTTACACAATAGCGTTGACTCCTCTACAATACCTTTCCCACATGGAACGGAATCTGGGTTGACCGCCAATGTCCCAAACCTAGGAATAATAATAAATACTGTGGATTTCGGGTATAACGACGATGAAGGGACCACTCTATTTTCGTCGTTATATCCGAAAGTCAGTTAAAAGTTAAAAGTTTACAGGCAAAAGGTAAAGAGATACAGACACGTACACATGTATACGTATAGTTAAAGGTCTCCACACTTGCTGACCATCTGTGTTTATGTAAACAAAAAATAATAAATGTTTGTGAAAGAAAGAAATCTTTGTGTCTTTGGCGGCCGACTCCGGTCGCAATATCTGCGTGGGATTTCTAGGAAAAAACCACATGAATTTTGGTACTAAAGTTTTGTATGCTTTAAATTCAAGGGACTTAGATTTAACGTCGCTATAGGTAAATGGTCACTACAACCAAGGTCGTAATAAATGAAATCCACTGTACATTGTAGCTGCCTCACTCTGATTGGCAGCATAGCTTTGCAAGTTAGGATGGTAACTAGCCACAGCTGAAGCCTCCCACCAGACCAAACCTAAGCTAATTTAGAATTAATTTTCCAATTAGACTCAGCCGAGAATCAAACCCTGTTCCAGGGAGATCATTAAATCGTCTTGTCAATAACTGTAATCCATACTATAATATTATAAAAAAGAAAGGGTGTCTGTCTGCTGGTTATCCATTTTGACGAAATTTGGTACAGGTATAGCTTGCATCCCAGGGAAGGACAAAGGCTACTTTATCACCCAGGAAATTAAAGAATTCCAACAGGATTCTTAAAGAACCTAAATCTTTGTGGACAAAGTCATAAGCATCATCTTTTTGGTACAGAGATAGCTTGCAGCCCAGAGACAGATTATAGGCTATTTTTATCCTGGAAAATCAAATCCTATAAGATTTTAAAAACTTAAATCCACATAGACAAAGTCACATGCATCATCTAGTGAAATATAAAACAAAAACTTACTTTAATGGTGACATTGCCTTTGGTAATTTTGCGCATATTAAATCCAACAGTGGGGATCATGTCTTCACTAAATTGGCCAGACTGAAACATAAACAAAACAAATGATCGTTGTTTTTAAGTCTATCCTGTATTTTTTATTCTTTGTCATAGTATTAAGCAATATAAGTCCCTCAAATTGCTATTACGCTGGAACCATGTCTCATTAACATCGTTGACGTCAGCAGAAATAAAAATATACCATCAGCTCGAAACTTCGGTCTAGTGCTGACGTCACTTAAATGGCGGCCACGCGCATTAGCAATTTGCGGGACTAATAAAGATGTTTATACAAAATATCAAATATAAAACAAAAAAATATATAAACCAGCCACAATAATAATATTGTGGCATAGTACCGTAAAAAAGAAATCCTCTTGTTATAATAACAGGAAAGTAAAAAGTATACATCGATGAAAAATACCAACTCTAATGAATAAAGAATCATACAAACCTTAATACAATAATAAAAGTAAAATTAGAACAAATAAAAATTAAAACTCAATTTTGATAATTACATAATATTATATTTTCTGTTTATAAGCATAAAAGGGCTTGTTTCACTACTTCCAGATAGACTTTATCTAACGAATAAAATTGATGTTCTGACAGTGTTTGTATTGGAAATCTGTCAAAATAAGAAATTTATCTGTTAGATAAAGTTTATCTGGCAGAACACAAAACTGCAGTCCAAAGAGCCACAGAGAAGCAATAACAACAAAGTTTATCTGCCGGTTATGAAACAGGTCCTTAATAATTTATATCAATAATTATGATAGTATTAAATTTGAAGTTCATAATATTATATTATCAGCTTTTTATCACTAAAATATTTTGTGTTTAAATGAATATATACTCAAACTGGAGTATTACTAGTGAACCTCTTTGATAACAGCAAACAAACATAATATAGGTACATATGCATTTCAATTCCCAAATAATGGCTTTTATGTGTGTCAACTGGAAACAGCCCCCCGATTGTGTAAGAAAAACGTATTCATCGTTATCGTAATCGTCAACAAATTCTGCCCTTTGATTGGCTGTGAAAAAATGTAAGCAGAGAATCAACCAATCAAATCTCCCATTTTATTTCGCTATTATTGTAGCTACCTTATAAGTTTTTATTTTGTTACCTGTCCTTTTTTGGCACACCGCAATAAATGATATACATACATCCAAGACACAGTTTTTACTAGTTCGGAAAACAGGTGTACAGTAATGTTTTTGTAATTATAACTGATCTATGTCAATAATGTCTTGTTCTGTTATGTTGTATTTATTTTTGTGCCAAATAAAAAATAAATGTTAAAATGTTATATAAAGAGATTTATATTACAGTCATGCAGTCATTATCAGTGTACAAAAGAAACAGTAACTACTAGTGTGTACATTTAACAAACTAAATTTCAAATTCAATAAAAGAGACTAAATATTTACTTAAACCTATTTTTAATCAATAAAATATACAAAAATATACTTTCCTTAAGAGAAAATTTTGTACATAATATTATATTACTAGTCGTGAGACCAAATACATCCCGCTAGGATCTAACTAATAACAACATACAAACAAAAGACTTTGTAGCGTTAGATAAACTGAGTCATGAACAAAAAGTGTATCATAATTTTTCTAATGAAAATTTAATGTGCTTTAAAATGGTAATAGTAAGAAGTTGTGGAGAAAATTACAAGAAATTTAAATGCTAATTATAGAGAATAGTGAACAATACTGTTAAATTCTGGTAACTGATTGTTTTCAGTAACTTACAGCTATGACGTTAACGAAAGTTGTTTTCCCCGAATACTGTAGTCCAACAAGTGTTAACTCCATTTCTTCCTTCCAGAATAAGCTTTTGATCCAATCTAGGATACGATTAATCAAAGCTAACATTTTTATTCCGTTTATAAATATATTTTGTTTCAGATGAAAGTCAAATTAAATACGCCTTTCGGAAAAATCGCTGCCCGCTGGTGCTTACAATATGACAGTCACAGGCTGTGTTCAGAAATCTCTGTAGAAAGTAAAAACATTTTTTTTAAATTCCTATAATAGAATCATAATTTAATTTAAATTAAAATAATTTAATTTTGCTAAAGTAATAAGTAATATGAAATAAATAATTAACTACATCATATCGCATAAAGTTGAAATATTCAATCAATTTTCAATAATTTTTTCAATTAAAAACAATAATGGCATTTTGTTGTTTCTAAACGCAGTCAAAGCAAAGACTACAGAATTGAATTAGGGTCGCAGACTATAAATGACTGTCATAAATTTTAGTGTTGCCAGTACAAAAAAAGCTACCAATATTCGGGGAAAATGGCCAACAATGTAACTATTTTTAAGACCACTCAAGTGACTCAGTAGTCAGTAGCTCAGAATAAATACATGTAGAAGTAGCCCTATTGTGACACTTACTGTTAGAGCGAGATACCTAAATGCACTTAAGCTCTTATTAGAACATGAAGAAATGATCATTTCTTATCCAGGTTATCAGCGTGGCTACTTTTTTGATTGTCAAGATAAACTTTGTACGTGAGATCTTGACTAACAACTTGAAGTGAGTTTATGTTGACTCAAGTATTTTAAAGAATTAATTGGTTATTGAATAAAAAAATTCTTTTTGAAGTTATTGTGCAATGGTGGATTGCAGTATACTAGGCTACAATAGCCGAAGTGAAATTAAAATAGAAGGAATAACATTTTACAAGCACCTCTGCTTGAGCGTGAGGGACTATAAAAAAATCAGACATAAGTATATTTTACCATTTCAACTAACAAAGTAATTTTAATTTACTTGCAATCAAAATAAAACTAGACTTCATAACCGAAATATAGGGGTAAAATATAAGAACTAGGGCTAGCAACATTGATAAGTCACAATAATGACAGCTGACAGCGCTATCAATGACACAGGTGGGGCGCGAAATTTAATCTGAAGAAAGCATTGGAAGAAAGACAATAAACAAGAAAAGAAGAATTTGAACTAAGTTGAATTTAGATTAGAGACTCAAAAGTTTGAAAAACTTTGTATCTAAATCACAGAATAAAATAAAAGTAAAAGTAGGTATGTACCTACTTGGTTGGGATAAGCCATAGAGATCATGGGATAAGCTAATTCATAGCTTCACGAGTGCCGTCATCGGCCGTCCGTCGGTTTTGCGAGAGACTTGGCCGGCCCACTGCCACTTCGGCTTGCTAATCCTTTGAGCTATGTCGGTCGCTTTTGTTCTTCTGCGAATTTCCTCGTTCCACTTTTTTTTAAATAATATTAGCCATGTTAATCATGCCTAAAGTCATATTGCCCTTTCCCCTCCAACTAAGCGTAAAGTTTGCAAGTTTGAACCGGCGACCTTTTGGATTTCAGTCCACTCCTTAACCGTTGAGCTATTGCTATTGAGGCTATTGAGGACTCTGATTTTTTGATGCAAATATGTACGTGTGTGTTATATTTCGGAGAGTGTGTTCAGGAACTTTTCGATCTTGTCCCCCTTCACTATTTTACCATCGAACAGCAAAACGTCGGGCGAGTCCATCCTTATGTCGTCGACATTCCATCTACACGCACGAAACGTTTTGCGTCACCATTCCTCAAACGCATGGCTTGGTTTGGATTGGAATACTCTTCCACGATCTGTGTTTCCTACCAATTACAACCCGGGTAACTTTAAAACAAGAGTGATTAGCCATCTTCTAGGTAGGCTTAGAAGGGCTAAGCCTCATCATCACTTTCTATCAGGTGTGATTGTGGTCAAGCGTTTGCCTATAATGAATTTAAAACAAGTGCGTGGCGCGCCACGCGCAGTGTAGGGTTCCGTAGTCACAATTGACCTCGAAAAACAGATATATAACTCCTTAACCTGTGAACCCTACTTAGCCATGATAGTTTTCCTTTAAAATTGATTATATTTACTACTTCTGTGAATTTTTTCACGTTCCTATATACTACCATTTGGCTAATGGGGGGGGGGGGGGGACACTTGACGTACTCTAATAAAAATTAGCACTTTAAAACATCATATTTTACAAACGGATCTAGAAATCGAAAAATGTCGATGTTCCCACACCCACAGTATTTTTAAAAGACCTATTCAACGATACCACACACTATGGGGTAGATGAGAAAAAAAAATCATCCCCACTTTACATGTAGGGGAGCTACCCTAAAAAAAATATTAATTATCACAATTTTATTTCACCACTTTGTCGGTTATACCCATGACAAATAACAGATTTCTAGCACTAATAGTCTGAGATTAACCGAGGACGGACGGACGGACAGACAGACGGACGGACATGGCGAAACTATAAGGGTTCCTTGTTTATTAAGGAACCCTAAAAATGTACTTTAATTATCTCTGCCGAGAATCGAACCCATGGATCGCCCATTTAATAAGACCATAGTCGTCACTCGTCAAGATACATTGTATGTAAAGTTATTTCGGCTCGGAATGGGGTGATGTTGACAAAACGCAGCCAGCACATGGTAAGCAATGTGCATTTCTAGGGTTATAACTACACAAACAAAATAATACCTTTTAGGTAGGTATACTATAGTAAGTATATATCTACGGCTATACTCACAGATCCAGTCGACGTTAGCCCGACTAGTTTCGAACCCTTCCGGGGTCCTTTATCAAGGGTGTCAGTTCGCGTACGTTTATGTGGCTAGAATTCAGTATTATAGAGAATAATTTTAAAAAATCATGATTTTTTTATTTCCTAATCCTAATAATCCTAATAAATTATAAATGTGAAAGTGTGGATGTTTGGATGTTTGGACGTTTGTTACTCAATCACGCAAAAACGGCTGAACAGATTTGAGTGAAATTTGAAATGGAGATAGATTATACCCTGGATTAACACATAGGCTACTTTTTATCCCGGAAAATCAAAGAGTTCCCGCGGGATTTTGAAAAATGTAAATCCACGCGGATGAAGTCGCGGGCATCAGCTAGTTTTTACTATAAACGTCACGCTGTACGGAAGGTGAATAATGACGTCACAATCCGTAAACGACAATATTTTCAAATTTAACGGTGAAGGAAAACATCGAGAGGAGATCTGCATCCTGCATGCCTGAGGGTTCTCAATTTTGTTCTCAAATATCGCACCCCTAGATGAAAAGGTCACTAAGTCAAAAAGTGCGTGTTTTGAGTTAGTGGCATTTTCAAACTCCTGACTTGAATACCTACACGGCGATATAACTCACGTAACTATACCTTCAACCGTCATCGAATAATGGTCCAAAACGTAGGTTTACTTGAATGACCCTCCCCTCAACGGCGCGAACATACTCCGTCATTTTGAGTAGTCTTAAGGTCGACGAAGGTGGATGACGTTTGAATAGTGGCTCATTTTGAGTTGCAGGAGTTTACGTGAAATTTACTAATGTAAGTCATCATTAAATTCGTTTTTATTTAGAGTTAATTGTGTTTTACTGATATTTTATTGCGATATTTTTTTTGATATTTCAAGTTACTGATATTTACATGACAGTAAAATCAAATTCCGACTTACGGTAGTTTTATTGAAGGAAAGTTTAACGTCCTTTATCTTGGCCTGTTTAGTCAAAAACGTACTTTTCATAGATAAAAGGTTATTATTATGACATTTAGAATTAGTTTTTTTATTCGCTATAAAGATTCGAAAAGCAGGACTTGATATTTTTGGATTTTTTGAGTTGGTTGACTTTACATGATTGTTCATTTTTAGGACAAAAAAGTGCAGGAAAACTCATGATAAACACAAAAACAGGAACTTGACCAGCTAGCAGCATTGGATGATAGAAGAACCCTTCCATCCCATGGTATAGAAGTGCTGAACAGGGTAAAGGAGACTGAGTTGTTAGTTCCATTGGATGTTCCAAGAACGCTTCCGTGCCCTGGTATGGAAATGCTAAATAGAGTAATGCACCTGAGTTGCCAGTAGCATTGGATGTTTCAAGAAGTATTTCATCCCCCCATAATATGGAAATGCTCAATAGAGCGTATGAGTCCGAGTCGCCAGCTGAAGAAGGGCTAGTTTCATCACCGAGCATTTCAGAATCTTCTTTAAATCTTGAGCAGCCTAAAAACGCTGACGGACGACGAAAAGTTGAAACATCAGTATGTAGTCTCACCAGTTTATTTCGACGATTCTGACGCAGACCCGTACAACGAAAACCCTATTCCCAAAAGAAAAAGTATCTCTCCTTTGTGTAAGTCCCCTACTTCACCAACAACGTCAAGAACTCGCTCCCTTTTATCTTCGTCCAGCACAAACCCCATTCTAAAAAAATTATCTCCTTTGCGTAAATCGCTACTTCACTAATAATATCACGAACTCGCTCCCTTTCATCTTCGTCTAGCAGTTCAAGTTCGAGTAGTGGCTCCAGCAGCAGCTCAACCTCAAGCTGTAATAGCTCAAATGATGAAAGAACGCTACTGGCTCTTATTGCGAAATTCAGAATCTAGGCCAAAATAAGGCCAAAATATTGCTTCAAGACCCAATGAAAATAACACTACCCACCCTGATCATGAGGATCACAATCTGGTTCCAAGTGTAGAAACTCTAGCAAAAGAACAGATTGTCCAGAGTAAGAAGAAACTAAGGAAACTGGAGACATGTACGGTTAATATAACCAAAACTCCGAGCAATTCAGGAAAGCTGTACAACTTCAAAGTCACGGGATCAACTAAAAAAAGAAATCCATGCTCGTAAATTGCAACCTCCTTGCGGAGAAAAATGTCGTTTTAAACCAAGTTTGACTCAATAACCCGTCAATTTGTTTTTATAAAACTAAGCAAATACCAGTTTTATGTTACGGAGAAACCATCCTAATACAAATAATTAATGATTCAGTTTAATTTTATTTTCTGCTACACTCCCAAACACCTATTTCACCCCTTCAAGGGTTGAATTTTCCAAAATCCTTTCTTAGCAAATGTCTACATCATAATAGCTATCTGCATGCCAAATTTCAGCCCGATCCGTCTAGTAGTTTGAGCTGAGCGTTAATAGATCAGTCAATCAGTCAGTTAGTCAGCTTTTATCACTCATTTAGTAAATAAATAACAGTTTTGTTTTTCTTTACATTTGTTACTGCTATATTTCAACCATTTTTATTCTAGTAAAATTAAAACTTATCGCCCGTTCATGGCGTAACTCAAAACTCTCCAACAAAAAGTTATCACAATTTTGAGGTGAAAAGTAATGTAACTCATTTTCATTTCAGATAAAGTAAGCTAATTCTACTTACTGCACAAAAAACTTGCTCACTACCGCTGCAAAACTAGAGTAACTAAAAAATCTCGATTATTTCGGGGTTTTAACAGATAACATACAAATAAGTTAGTTGAATAAGCTTTAGGAAATATTGCTTTTACGAATGTATTATTAGATTTTCCGTATCTTTCATAGATATCCTAAAATCAGTTTTTCGTCGTTTCTGAACATTTTGGTTTTTTGACTTAGTGACCTTTTCATCTAGGGGTGCGATATGTCTGCCAATCCATTCGTATTTGGCGTGCGTAGCGGACTGTCTCCTGTGGCCTAAACCCTTCTCATTCTGAGAAAAGTGCTGTGCTGTGTGTGCTAAGCTCAGTAGTGGGCCGGTGATGAGTCGATCATGATGACAGTCATGAAAAGTGTGTCTGTCCTTTTCACGGCCCATCCGTTCAACTGATTTTAATGGTAGGTACCTAGATATATAGCTTGCATCCTGAAGACGGACATGAGCTACTTTTTATCCTGGGAAATCAAGGAATTTTAAAAACCTAATCCACGCGGACAAAGTCGCTGGCTTCATCCAGTAATAATACTCCTATAATCTTGACAGTTTAAATGGTTTAAATTTTTTTAAGGATAATATGTAGGGTGACCACGAAAATAATCCCAAAATTTAGGATAATTAGGACACAGGATTTTAAAGCTCTTAAGTCAAAAAATAATAATTATTTTTCTCAAAGCTACAGCTCAGGCAATGGCTTAAAAAACTGGTCAAGAGCGAGTTGAACTCGCACATGATGGGTTTCGTACCATCGTACAAAATTTAACACAGCACTTTTTAATTTATTTTAATTTGCATGGCGGCCAATTTGGAATATTTATTATATTGTTGTTGTAGCGGCAATAGAACTACACACTGTGAAAACTTCAACTCTCTACTTATTACGTGAGATAATACAGCCCGTTGAAAGACAGACACACGAATGGACAGCGGATACTAAGTAATAGGGTCCCGTTGGCACCCATCAGTTGCGGAACCCTAAAAGTGTGTCATCAACATCCGACAGCCCTGAAGGCTGAAGGCGTGCAGCAGCACATTCCTATACCCGTGCCATATTTTGACGGCGGCGCAATCACATGACTAGCCGGCCGGCTGTCCCCGTGCGCTCTCAGAAACATCGCGAGCGTCTCACAACGCTGACGTTTCTTTGCTACGCGCATAAACAACAAACAAACATTAAAACAAAAACAACTAACAATCATACAAAAACAATTTCGTGAATTATAAATCGTATGGGGCTCACCTAACAGTGTTTGTGTAATAGTGTTGTGCCCATACGGGAATGATGTGACAGTATAACGAATTATAATTCGTTGGTGAGAGTGTATTGGTGACAAAGTGTTGAATCGATTCTTTTTTGCACTTGTAGTTCAATTTCAATATTATGGAAACACGTAACTATTGGGAGGAGAACGGACATCCCGTTAAATATGATAAGTGAGTATCAACCCATTAACACAGCTGTTGTTTATTTTGTTAGGGTATTTAGATAAACTGGGTCGTAATAAAAGTGATAGACATCTCGAAGTACCTACATCTTACAAGGAAAATTTTCAATGTTGATGTTTTTATGAATGAGATTGAAGCTATACCTACTCGTACCGTACCACGTGAGTTTTATTAAGAAACGACTTCGTAACGCTACGCCGTCAATGGAATATTTTGAGGAGATGTTCGTAAACAGCTGATATTTATCGTCGAAATGCGCACGTATTTGAATCTATATATTATATGTACTTACTTTACGATATACTTAATAATATAATAGTTAAAGTCCGATACCACGTTGGCAAGGTCTTGAAAGTCAATATTGTAAATATATAAAATACTTATCAATTATTTTTGCAGGACCAACTAGAAAATTACTGAATTTTGTAACGGAATGTCCAAAAAGATGATGATAAGTTGCTTTTTTTCTATTTCGGAAGTCTTCATTCATTTTGATTTTAAGGTTTTACCCAAAGCTAGATATCCACTACAGTTGAATGATGTACCTATATCTATCTCCAGTCCTCACAAAGATATTCGACGTCCAATTTTGATAGGTATTATAGGTACCTAGATAAAGCATAGTGATAAATGAGTAAATGATTAAGACGTACCTACCTACCTATGTTCAGCGTTGAAACACACGAGACAGATATTCGCACCATTGAATTAAAGAGGTCAAGGTCGTACAAGGCTTTTGAAGGAAATGGAATAGGTATGACCGGAATTAAAATCTTGAGATTTATTAAAATAAGTATGACGTCAACTTTCTTGTCTTATTTTTCTTGTGAATGTCTTAATTTTTCGTAGTTTTATTAGAATTTAATACCAAAGCTTCAAAAAAAGCGACACGAATATCTGAATCGCTTAGATGCTACATAGAAAATTTCTCTTCAAATACCTAGGTAGGACACGTATTACCTACATTAAGAAAAAAACGTTAGGTTGGTTATTACAAAGTCTTGATTAGTAAATTAATTATAATTTATGCAGTGACATCACCAATAATATCGATTATCCAAATTGACTAACGCAGCAGTATTCGCCGCGAATCGTGCGATCGGTAGCGAAAGCAAGCGGCGCGCGGCGGCGTAACTAAAATAGCTAAACACGTGACTTGAGGCCGCCAGCTCCACGAGCCGCGTACCGGCCTCCACACGCCGCGTGAAACGTGACCGCGCGCACACCACCACGCGATGCGAGCGTCGGAGCGCGCGCACACGAAAGAAGCGCATCACGTTTTGAGTATCGCCTGATTACAGAGCAACGCGAGGTGGAGTAGACTGGGTTTTAGTGCTCTTTTCCGATATGCTATAATATATTAGGTTATACATATTATATGAAAGAAACAACTGTCCGATTGACATTTTATCAAATACTCAGCTCAAACTGAAATTCCGCATGTAGCTTTTCTTTATAACATAGTTCTCCACTAAGTAAAGATTAAATAAAAAACCTAAATCCTTAAAAATAAAATCGCATGAAGAATCTAGTATGATATTATGTAACTGAACGACAGATTGCTTATTGTATAACTATCTAATCTTAGTCTGCTGCCACCAATATTTGAATGAATAAATAAATATAAATATAGGTTGCCGGTGGCTTGCCAACTATATTATACGCTTATGAAATGTCAGACACTGACTATTTTGACGCCGGCTATGATAAAAATCAGGAGCTGTTCAGCCAGCCAACGTACAGACAATAGACATAAGAAAAAGTCAACTGCCATGCTAAGTTGTTTAAGACGTGATGAGTCTAAGATGCTAATACAAAATGTTCTGGCGTTCAATGCTAGGGAAAATTGCGACTCCACAAAATAATAAAAAAATCCGTCTCTATAAACTTTGCAGCACGGAATAATTAGCAGCGCGAACGTATCAATACCATAATACACTGCACAAGTGGGCTCGCACTCTAGCTGTCAGAATCGTTACGTATGGCAACTCCTCCTCGTGCAAGTAGCCGCACGTTTTTACCTCTTTTATCCAGATAAGTTTTTGTTAATATCTATTTTATTTTGAATGATCTAAGAATAGATCTTTCTTTATTCGCAAGAAGTATACCTACTAACTAAAAATAAACCTAAACTGGAATTAATAGAATTGCAACATTGTAAATAGCCGTGTAGGAAAATTTTGGTCTAAAACTGTGATTGCAGTATGGAATTTTTGCGTAATTGTTTGTGTCGTTATTCAGTAAATTATGCAGGCAGCAGATAGGCTAATATTGTGAAATGATATTTCAATTACTTGTAAAACTAAATGCCGTAGGAAATTTTTCTATGATCATTACTTTTTTTAATTAGATAAGTAGGTACCTACCAACTTCGGTAAAATTGCATGACGTAGGAACTAGTACTTAATAATAATAATAGCTCATGATCATGGGTCATGAGTCATGAGTTATTTACCTATACACGTGTAAAAACATTAACTAGGGCTACCAACCATTCAAAGTTTTTTGGGACTTTCCGAAATTTGTAAAAAAAATTGGTGACCCGACCCGGTAATCTAAACGACCAGGAACTTATGACTAAGTATAGGTTTTTTTTACGATGTATTAAATATATGTACCTACTCATGTAGGGACTCACTAAGAAGGGATTATTGGAATTTCTACCCCTAAGGGGTATAGGGTAAGTTATCTATGAAAAGTAAACTAAAAGTCCATCATTTCGAAGTCATATCCAAAACGTCATATCAAATTATCGATCGATTGAAATTGAAAGATATTTGGCTAGTTATTATAATATATTTGCATAGAGCGAGACCAATTAATCTATGTATATTTGATGATTTGAAGTACCTACTAACGTGTTTCAGGTTTTGTGGGAATTCCTCCCCCTTACTCATTTTTAAAAACTCTCTTGGAAAGAAGCCGGGGTGAGTCAGTTAGTCAGTATAGATAATAATATGACCTAGTTAAATACCAACCTAACTAGTTATCGCCGTAAAATCGCTAAAGTTTTGCATTTCTTTACCTGTTTAATCCCGGATGTCAAACTCGGAAATCCCTGTTGTTTTTTTTTGCACTTGAAAAACAAAAAACAAAAAAAACTTGCACAAAATTGTTGATTGACGTAGGAATTATGTCAATATCATAGAAGTAATAGTACGAAATTGTAAGAGTGTAAAAGAGATAGTCTATACCTACCGATATGCTTTCAAGCGTGGAGGAAAACGTGACTACTGTACAGTTATTTATGATTCAACGGATTCATTCTAGTTATCGATCGTACTTACGTAAGGAGTAGGTACCTATAAAATTGATTTCTAGGGGAAATATGAGTATGTTGCTTTAGTTTCAATAATTGTTTATACAACCTAAAAAAATAGTTAACAGCATGTATAAGTACATAAATGCTTGATAATATTTTTTTTGTTAACTAAGTGAATAGACATGTGCTTAACTGCTATTGAACCGAAAGAAAATTTTAAGTTAGATAGATTGATCAAAATATCTTACCTACTTCTAATTTTGAAATTATTTAGAAATATTTACTTGAATATTCATGTAAATATTAGTTAATCATACCTACGTATAAAAAAAATATTTGTAGGGCTTGCATAGTTTTAGATTTTATTGGGATATTCTCAATTACACTTTTGTCGTCACAAATGATTCAGTGTTTGAACCGCCAAAACGTACCATAGATCTCGCTCGGCAAACTTTCGCATTATATAATATGTGTTTAAAATACTTACTGAGCTTACGAGTGTACTAACTACCAATACCAGCATACGCGGGTATCAGCTACTTGATCCGCGTGAATTTGATTTTGTAATCCCGTAGGAACTCTTAGATTTTCCGGGACAAAATTGTCTAGGATCTAAGTTATTTGTGTGCTAAATTTAATCAAGATCAGTTCAGTGGCCATGAAAATATTATAAATATTGATAATGCATGAAATAGCCTAATCAACCAATTATTATGTCAGGAAGCACATATTTTAATCGACTTTTTTGAATCTACTTTCAATGTGCTTTTCACAAAGTTCACCCTATGAATTTTTTGATTTTTCCCACAGAATTCTGTGACATGACAAAATATTATGGAAATTGTATGAAGCCGATCGCACTCACAAAAAACCGGCCAAGTGCGAGTCAGGCTCGCGCAATGAGGGTTCTCTACTGCAGTCGTATTTTTTCGACATTTTGCAGGATAATTCAAAAAGTATGATACATAAAAATAAATAAAAATCTGTTTGTACAGTTGAAGACCTTTCATAATATGATACCCCACTTGATATAGTTATCTTACTTAGAAAATTGAAAATACTAATTATTAGTTCATGACCACAATTTTTTTTTGTGCGGTGTAATCACGAATTCACGGTTTTCAGATTTTTCTTCAAATATGAGATCTACCTACCTGCCAAATTTCATGATTCTAGGTCAATGGGAAGTACCCTGTAGGTTTCTTGACAGATAGACAGACAGACAGACAGACAGACAGACAGACAGACACAACAAAGTGATCCTATAAGGGTTCCGTTTTTCCTTTTGAGGTACGGAACCCTAAAAAACCCGTGCGAGCCGAAATTGTGTGGTAATAATCGCTTGGTGAAATTTCGCAGTGTGGGCTTATCATTATAGAACACGCGATCCACGTGTCTTGACTGTGCATCGAAAAAAATATCACGTGTTTGTACTTTGTACTTATTAATAACGAGACATTTTTGCAGTATTATCTCAATAAGTCAAGTACCTAGTCATATGACCGCGCCGAAATTTCAGAACTCGAAAGATTATAGTGTAAAAGCTTCTTTAAAGAATAGGAAACAAGATTGATGGATTACAAATAATATAAGAATATAGGAGAACGTGTAAATGCCGTACATAATATATTATTAAGTGCAGAGAAGGAAACACTAAAGGAAATAATCATGAACTACCGCAGACATCTGACGTAAGTGGAAAACATATAGTTATCCGCTAGTTTTCCGGCCTACTACTCGTACATTGCAGAGCTAGTGGTAGTTAGTACAGCAAAGAATATTTCATAAAATTGAACACTAAGTAGATGTAATAAGTTTTGAAATCGAGTAAGATCTTGGTGCCAAGGCTTGCGATCAATGCTAAATGTGACTGTCTTCAGATTTATTGACCTTAAACATTTCTAGGTACAACAAACAAATATCTATTTGTATACAGCAAAGAGCTTTGTACACACAATGACCTAACACGCTGGAATTTTATATTCGGCAAACGTGTACAAAATAATATTCAATCAAGGATTATACTGCACAAGCGATATTTTTAATATAATATCTTATTTTATATTAGGTTATTCCCAATTAGGTATCCCAGTATTTAATGACGCTATTCTGTAATAGTATTACATAGTAGTTAAGAGCCATAACATACTATATTGTTATTGTTTATGATGTGGAATGATCTTGGCTGTTAGGCTAGGTCATGCACGGTACTGCGCAATTTCGCTGTGACCGTATTAATAGAGCTAGTGATAAGAAATAATACCTATTGAACGCTATTTATACTGTTGAAGGTTGTTTAAAACGCACCAATCAAAATATTATTGGTTTTAAACGCAACTTTTAGCGCCCTAAGTAGGTATATTTTTATTTTTAACGAACGATAAAACTGTTTAAATACGAATCTTAAATTAATATTAGACAGCTTAGTATTACTAGTGGTATTAATTTAAATAAATAGGTATTCAAAACCATTTTTAAGTAATTTTATAAACACTTTGTAATTTTGTAATTAATAATAATTAGTGTTATTATTACGTAAATAAAATTAATTTATGA
Organism: Maniola hyperantus; assembly: GCF_902806685.2. Taxonomy (NCBI): domain Eukaryota; kingdom Metazoa; phylum Arthropoda; class Insecta; order Lepidoptera; family Nymphalidae; genus Maniola; species Maniola hyperantus. The sequence goes on along the minus strand of NC_048540.1, from coordinate 14,464,722 downwards.
ATGATAAAGAAATTCTCTATTTACATCTCTACTTACCTATCTATCTATTTACATACCTACATACTTTGAAAAATCATTTTCATTTCGAAATGGAATTTAACTCTTTATTTTACTATTACTAGAGTTAACTGCTTTAATTAGGACCAATCCCATTTGATGGAAATCATAAATGGTTACCCTACTTTAACCCATCTTCAGTGAGGGTCTCTTCAGAGTACTGTTACATCCCGGATTCCAGAATCTCGAATCGAATGACAATAATATCACTGAATTTAATTATTAGGCAATATGTAGAACATAATTTAGATACAGTAGGTACGACGCAGAAAATAATGTAAGTACATCGGCCTTTAGAACTAAGGGCTAACTATGGGCCTCATAAGAGAGCTCAGAGTCACTCAGCGGGCGATGGAGAGAGCTATGCTGGGAGTTTCTCTACGTGATCAAATCAGAAATGAAGAGATCCGTAGGAGAACTAGAGTAACCGACATAGCTCAACGGGTTGCGAAGCTGAAGTGGCAATGGGCAGGGCACATAGTTCGTAAAACCGATAGACGTTGCGTCGGGGTCCCTTGCACGGTCTGCTATGTGATTCTCTAAAGAACGGTTCAACGTTGCCAACATCGATGCGGTCTGCGAGGTAACATCGTACAGATCGACCAGGCCAGCAACGGTTGTAAATTTGTGATTCAGCCCCCCAATTGTGTAAGAATAACCATTTCATGGCTATCGCAATCGTCAAGAATTCGGCCCTTTGATTGGCTGTGAAAAAATGTAAACAGCGAATCAACCAATCAAATGGCAGAATTTCTTGACGATTGCGATAGCCATGAAATGGTTATTCTTACACAATTGGGGGGCTGTAGTGGCTTTAAGCTCATCGGTGATCTTATGGTTGAGACGGGCTCTACGATGTTATCTCGGATGAGCCAGTGATGTCATCCTATTTTTATTTTCATACCGATAAAAAGTTACGATTACGAAATATGGCATTTATAGTGGGTTTAAAATTCATTTCTGATTACCTTTGCTATTTTTATACAAAGTTAAAGCAATAAATGCAAAATACTATGAGAAATTATCATTATTTAAAAAAATCTTGGACATAGGCAGGAGACCTTTGCCTTTGTTTTGCATCATTAAAAAAAAAGTTGCTTCCCGCCGTGCAAGATGTCAGCCAGCACAAAATTAAAAATGGTATTGGTAAATTAATGATCACCTACACCCTAGAAAAACGATTACTCGACAAAATCTCTAGTCTTAAAACAAACTGCACGTAATAAATCAAGTGGTTAGTGGAGCACTTATAATTCCTTTACTGATTTGGTGACTTCATAGGTCGTCACCAACAACTCAACAAATAGTGCGTGAACTTCGTCTTTGTACGTCGTTTTATCGTGTTTTGTTTTAAAATACAAGTGAGTATTAAATTAAACTTAATTTACTCCGATATCAGTGGTTTTAACCTTGTGTCAGACTGCCTATCAAACTGTTCTTTCGGTGCTGACCAACGATTTAATAATAAATTTCAGTGCCTCGCAATATTGCCCCATCCACTGCTCAACTTGAAAAATTGTTCAAATTTATGGAGTAAAAACCATGGTCAGCAACTGGGCACGCTCGCACTGCCCTTGCTAGAGACCGTAGTGACCAAGCATCACCAAGAAGTTGGACAATATTGGATGAATATAAATGGCTGCATCAAAACATGGCAACAATAGCAAACGGTATGTAAATATTATTTTCAAAGACACAATCTACTTTCTAAGCAGAGTATAAATGTTAGTACCTACCTAGTGTTAAATGTTGTCATACAATACAGTATTGGAAAGATAAAAAGGATGATGCAAAGAGAAAATGCAGTAGCATGGTTATTGCTAGAAGAAAGAACAGGCAGTGGTATGGATGAAAATATAGCAGTAGCAGAGCTAAATAACATTGAGCAAATACCTAATAATTGTTTCTCTTATGGGTGGAGAAAGTTTTGCAACAGGATAGGAAGATTTTGAATTGTCTGTTATCTATGTTATCTCTATAAATGAATATTTAAATCCTGTTGGAACTCTGCTTTTCTGAGATAAGAAGTTGTCTATGTCAATTTCCGGGATGCAAGCTACCTCTGTACCAAATTACAAATAAATGCATATATATATACAATAGATGGCCCTTTAAGAATCCTGTGGGAACTCTTTGATTTTCTGGGATAAAAAGTATCTAGCTTATGTCCGTCCTTGGGATGTAAGCTAATATTCTGCACATTTCTTCAAAATTGGTTTAATTTTTGGACCGTGAAAAGCTAGCAGACAGATAGACACACTTTCGCATTAAAAGTTTAAGTAGGTATTAGGTATGGCTAGTATGGGTACGTAATTAATATGGAAAATTATTTGAAATAATAATATATAGTACTATTTTTTTTCTTATTTCAGAATGATATATAAATGATGAAAGTTTACCACACTTGGAGAGTTATTTGGAGCCTGCGGTGTGTATAATATTATTGTATATTATATCCGTACCATTATATAAATGCGAAAGTGCGTTTGTTTGTTGGTTTGTTAGTTTGTTGGTTTGTCCTTCAATCACGTCGCAACGGTGCAACGGATTGACGTGATTTTTTGCATGGGTATAGATAGACTTGGAGAGTGACATAGGCTCTTTTTATCCCGGAAAATCAAAGAGTTCCCGTGGGATTTTGAAAAACGTAATTCCACGCGGACGAAGTCGCGGGCATCAGCTAGTCTATACTAGCTTTTATACCTATGTATAAAAGAAAAAGGTGACTGACTGATCTATCAAAGCACAGCTCAAACTACTGAACGGATCGGTCTGAAATTTGGCATGCAGATAGCTATTATGACGTAGACATCCACTAAGAAAGGATTTTTGAAAATTCAACCCCTAAGGGGGTGAAATATTGGTTTGAAATTTGTGTAGTCCACGCGGCCGAAGTCGCAAGCATAAGCTAGTATAAAATATACCTACGGTTTTTTTTTGATTAGTTAATTATTTCAACTCTTTCATAATATCTCAACTGTGGCTGTTGCAGGCGAAGAACTCACAAGGGAGATTCATCATCATCATCATCATGATCAACCCATCGCCGGCTCACCACAGAGTACGTACGGGTCTCCTCTCAGAGTGAGAAGGGTTTTGGCCATAGTCTATCTACCACGCTGGACATGTGCGGATTGGTACACTTTACACACCGCTGGTCATGTGCGGATTGGTACACTTTACACACCTTTGACAACATTATGGGGAACTCTCAGGCATGCAGGTTTCATCACGATGTTTTCCTTCACTGTTAAAGCAAGTAATATTTTATTACTTAAAAAGCACATAACTCCGAAAAGTTCTCGTGAGCTGTGATAGACTTGTGGTTAGGACGTCCACCTTCTAATCGGAGGTCGGGGGTTCGATTCCGGGCACGCACCTCTAACTTTTCGGAGTTTTGTGCTTTTTATCCAATATCACTTGCTTTAACGGTCAAGAAGAAGATCGTGAGGAAACCTGCATGCCTGAGAGTTCTCCATAATATTCTCAAAGGTGTGCGAGTCTACCAATTTGCACATAGCCAGCGTGGTAGATTATAGCCAAACCCCTTATCACTCTAAGAGGAGACCCGTGCTCTGCAGTGAGCCGGCTATGGGTTGATCACGATGATCATGAATTCTTCTCAAGCAGTGGAAGACACTCAAATTCCTGAGCCTCTAGCAGTTGAGAAGCTTTTAAATCCTGTGGGAATTATTTCATTTTTTTCTACCAAAAGTCTATAACAAAACCTGTCTGTTTTTCTATGGTTAAAAAAAAGGTAAACTAAGTTTATATTGCACTTTTATTATCTTTTCCACACAAATATTAAAAACAAATGAACGAGTAATGCAATAAAATATATTTTAATTTACTATTGAAAAACACTAACACACACACGGTATAAGATATAAAATGTATATAACATTAAAATATATGTAAATAGTTAAGATTAAGATAAGGAATAAATAAAGGCTTTGAAATTGAGAATTATCTAAATCTACTCTTTTATTTATTATTGCATCTGTCTTGCACGCCACGAGCGATTAGCAAGGAGTTCTCGGCACCTTTGTCCTTCTTCTAAGCCCTCTGCTCTGCTTTGACGAGGATTCCTTTGCAGCATGCTCATTATCCTATGTTCTTCTCGGATTATGTCATTTGGCAATGACAACGCTGGTAATGTTGTAGTATGTTGTGTAAAACGTGCATGCAACATGCTAAGTATAATGAATCTTCTGGCCACCATCCCTGGGCCATAATCGCTATGAACTAGAAGGCATCTAAATCTTCGTTTTAAACTCCAAATAATACATAAGTACACCACTGCACGACTAGCTCTTGATGTAGGGGAGCAAATCCCTTTCTAACATTGCCACAAGTTCCTCCGTGATACTAAATATTTTTACATAATGCGTCTGTCGAGAGCAGACGAAGACCACGTATTTGACAACCTTTTGCACGCCTTTTTATTTTGTATTCCTCTTGTTTAGCTTCTTCTAATAAGAAAAATGTACTTGAGCTAAGCGAGCAGCCATCTGAAGTGAAAAACGATAAATAGTTAACTCAGATATTTTTTTATCATTTAATTATACTTACTATAGAAAATAACAAAATAAAACTCACATTTTCACCTTTCTTTTAAAGTTTTTCTATGTTTACAACGAAATTTAACTCGTGCATCGATGGTGCATCGTAGAGAAAAGCTACACCGGAGACGCTTTTCCGTTTGACACATAGAATCGAAGGCGAGGGCGTACGATGTAGTCGAAGGCGAGCAATTAGAATAGCAAATTCCATACATAAATGTCAAAAACCCGTTTCCTACATCGATCACACTCGCTCGTGAAGCGCTAGTGTCGCAAAGGTGAGTCGAACGCGATTAATAGAATAACAAATGTGCTACATCTAAGGAAACATCCGATGTGCGACCGATGTAAATATTATTTTACCTTAGAGAATCACACTGCTGGTCACAGAGTAGGATGTATGTTTGTGGTGTGACTGAAGCACAAACCAACAAACAAAATTACACTTTCGTATTTGTAATAGAACTAGCTCGCGATTTCGTTCGCGTGGACTACACAAATTTCAAACCCCTATTTCGACCCTTTATGGGTTAAATTTTCAAAAATCCTCTCTTAGCGGATGCCTACGTCATAATAGCTATCAACATGCCAAACTTCAGCCCGATCCGTCCAGTAGTTTGAGCTGTGCGTTGATAGATCAGTCAGTCAGTCTGTCAGTCCCCTTTTCCTTTTATATACTTAGATTATCTCTATATATAAAAATGAATCGCTAAATGTGTTCCTGATCGCAAATCTCGAGAACAGCTGAACCGATTTCGCTAATTCTTTTTTTTTTAATATTCCTGTACGAGGATGGTTCTTACGGAGAGAAAAAATTAAAAAATTTGAATCGACTGTTAGGCGGAACGCAGTTCGCCAGGGCAGCTAGTTAATGATAAAGTTTATTTTGTTTGTTAATTGTGTTTGCATCCTCAGTATTTCTAAGAAGGCTTAATTTATAATCCTCACGTGTTTTGTGGCCGAGAAAAATGTGTATTGGGGAAATCCATTGACGTCTTTACTATTTGTTTTTTAATCACAAAGCATAAGTAAGGTAACTCATTTTGTACAAAAAGTAACAGAGCACTATCAACTATCAATTTTTTTACGATTTTGTTTTATAACGACTTTTTTCACTCTATTATTGAAAATATCCACAATTACAGTTAGAATCGTAAACATGCATTTATTTTGAAGAAGTATTAATTAAATATAACCTCAATATCAGCAATATAAAAAATAAGATTTCTTTATAACCAGGGTGAATAAAATATAGAAATCGTTTGCAGAATATAAAGAGTTAATTATTTGTCTACAAAATAAAATTAAAACCATGGTGACATAACAATTATATTAGGGGGGGCCCAAAGCTCCTAAGAAAATGAGCAATCTCTTTTCATCAAAATCGGTTAAACGGATGGGCCGTGAAAAGCTAGCAGACAGACAGACAGACGGACAGACAAACTTTCGCATTGTGGGGTATCAGATGAAAGGGCTTCACAATATGTGCATTCTAAAACAGATTTTTATTTATTTTTATGCATAATAGTTTTTGAATTATCGTGCAAACTGTCGAAAAATACAACTGTAGTTAGTACGGAACCCTCGTTGCGTGAGCCTGTAGAGTCTCTATAATAATAAAATTAGGCTGAGATCCTATTCCGCCCCGGCTTCGCTCGAGCGGAAATATAAATTCGTGGCGAAAAATCCGGCCTTATTAATCCTTGTTTACATTACCTTCAAGACTTCATGTGATGACTCAAATGAGTGAGTCAGAACTTTTCTTTTTAGGTGTAAGTATTATAAATATAGGTAGGTAGATTGATAGTGGAAAACGGACGCAAGTCGTAATCAGTTAGTAATGGTTAGGCTACGTACCTACTATCATTATAGTTAAGTACGTAGGTACCTCCAATAATCTTAAAGTTACAAACATTAATGTTTTGTATGGATAGGTATTTATTTACTATTTGGCTCGAGTGGAAAATTTTCTCGACTTGTACCTACACAGTACAAGTAAACATAATAGGTAGGTACCTACTTACACGTCTTATCAAACGAATATTACGTTCAGATATTTTTTTATTATTTCCAGAATATTACTTATGCTTGACGCTGGTTCCCTGGGAACGGGGACGGGCGCTAATGTGGGACGCAACTTGCGTTGACACATTGGCCCCGTGTCATATCAGGAAGACAGCATCAAGACCGGGAGCCGCAGCAGAAACAGCTGAAAACGGCAAGCGGCGCAAGTATGCCTCTCTTATAGAGAGTTACATTTTTGTGCCGTTTGCCGTGGAGACCCTGGGGCCATGGAGTCTTAGTGCTAAAAATTTTTTACGAGACATTTCACCGCGATTAATAGCCTCAACTGGTGACAGAAGGGCTGGCTCATTTTTTGCGCAGCGGATCAGCCTGGCTGTCCAGCGCGGAAATGCAGCCAGTATTCTTGGCACCATTCCACGCGGTCATGATTTATATAGTAATTAGATAAGGCTAGCCTTAAGTTTTATTGTATTAAAAAAAAAAAAAAAAAAAAAAAAAAAAAAAAAAAAAAAAAAAAAAAAAAAAAAAAAAAAAAACTTATGCTTTAAATTTTAATAGATTTGACGATTTGATGATTTTTGACGACCTCCCTGGCGCAGTGGTGAGCGCTGTGGTCTTATTAGTTGGAGGGCTGGGAGGTCCCGGGTTCGATTCCTGGCAGGGGTTTGGATTTTATAATTTCTAAATTTCTGGTCTGGTCTGGTGGGAGGCTTCGGCCGTGGCTAGTTACCACCCTACCGGCAAAGCCGTGCCGCCAAGCGCTTTAGCGTTCCGGTACGATGCCGTGTAGAAACCAAAGGCGTAGGTATGGGTTTAATAATAATGAAAACTGCCATACCCCTTCCAGGTTAGCCCGCTCCCACCTTAGACTGCATCGTCACTTACCATCAGGTGAGATTGGAGTCAAGGGCTAACTTGTATCTGAATAAAAATAAAAAAATAGATACCTACCTACTTAATGTCCACGATTTCGTCTGTCTGGATATACCTACTTAGATACAGCACGCGGCATAAAGTAATGTACATCGGCCTTTACAGCCGCACTCAGAGTCGCTAATCGTTACTTAAGATTGAGTAAAAAGATTTATGTGAGAGATAATAGCTCTGTCTCGTTTTAACTAAACTTAAGTAACGATTAAGCGACTCTGAGTGCGGCTGTTAGAGTGACATTTCGACTTCGTAGAGCGTTGTCTCTGTCACTCATACTTACTTATATGACATTTTATCGGTCTCAATGACAGAGATAATACTCTAAAAATCTGCAATCTCCTTCAATCTAAAGGTCGATGTTCATTACTTTCTGATGCGTACTGTACCTATGTTTTTTAAAATCCTGTGGGAACTCTGATTTTCCGGGATAAAAAGAGATTTACAGTACAGGGTAGTAGGTAGTTACCTAACTAACAAACATCCAAATAGAAGCACTTGATGATGGACCGGTGACTTCGCTGTGGATTTAGGTTTTCAAAAATCCCATAGGAAAGTTTTGATTTGCTGGGAAAAAAAGTACCTATCCTATCTCCATTTCCACGATACAAACTATCCCTGTACCAAATAGATGATGACGGCGTGGACTTCATCCACGTGAATTTAGGGTTTCAAGAATTCCGTGCGACAGGCGACGCATGTGTGACCTTCAATTGTAATCTGTTGGCTGAAACTCTAGTATACTTACTACAATTTGCACCACAGTTTCTTCTCCGAAGTACAAACTCCCATGGTCACAATCCACGTCAATATAATTCGCAATATTTGAAGGTCAAAGTATCGCTAGACGACACTGTGTGACCTTCAAATATTGCAATCTGTTGGCTGTATCGCTGAAAATGCTGAAACTCTAGTATACTTACTACAATTTGCATCACAGTTATTTCTCAGAAATACAAACTCCCATTGCCACAATCCACATCAATATAATTCGCAATATTTGAAGGTCAAAGTATCGCTAGACGACACTGTGTGACCTTCAAATATTGCAATCTGTTGGCTGTATCGCTGAAAATGCTGAAATTCTTGTATACTTACTACAATTTGCATCACAGTTAGGTACTTCTCAGAAATACAAACTCCCATGGCCACAATCCACATCAATGTTATTTGCAATATTTGAAGGTCAAACTATCTGGAGGCGATACTGTGTGACCTTCAAATATTGCAATCTATTGGCTGTATCGCTAAAGTTATAAGTCCGCAACTGGTTGAGACGGCAATCGGGGAGAGAACGCCCCGCACTGGGTTAGCGCGGGGGCTGTGCGGGTGACGTGTTGGTGTGCGGGGTCCCCCCCCGCCTCATATCCCGATTGCCGTCTCGACTTGTCGCGTACGGTACTTACCTACTTACTACAATTTGCATCATAGTTTCTTCTCGGAAGTACAAACTCCCATGGCCACAGCTCACAATCGACATCAACATTATTTGCAATATTTGAAGGTTAAGGTCTGAAGGGGTGACACTGTGTGACAAATATTGCAATCTTGTAGGTAATGTATTGTTGTAGGTATCGCTAAAAATCTATAATATGCATCCCATTTTATACCACGATCCCTAAGTTAAACTCCATCCCAGGGATGGACATAGGCTACTTTTGTCCCAGGAAAACCAAAAAGTGTCCTTCAGGTTTTTATAAAACCTAAGTCGCGAGTACGATAAAGTTGCGGGCATCATCTAGTCACCAAAAGAAATCTGACAGAAACTGCCCTACCCAGCAGTATTATTAAAGGAAATGGGTTATGACTTATGAGTCACTACTCTAAAAAGGAACATGACGCTTTGAAAGATTTTTAAGGTCAAGATGCCTATAACCGACACTGTGTGACCTTCAAATATTGCAATCTGTCGCCGACTTTCTAGCATACAATTAGCATCGGAATGGGTATGAACTATGAAGTACAAGCTCGGCTCGTTATCGAGTATCGGTAGTATCGGTTGCGTCACGCGATGGCGCGCGCTCCGCGCGGCGCGCAACGTGAGCGTCGCACGTGGCGCCCCACGATGCCGGCGATGGATCGATTGTACTGCGGACACACGTTTGTTGAGACCTTTCCTTTATTTTTAACTTGATTATGCCCGCGACTTTTTCCACGTGAATTTAGGTTTAAAAAAACTTGTGGGATCAAACTCATCTTTTTTCGTTATTTTTCAAGATAAATGTCTCCGAGATGCTATCTCTGCACCAAATATCTAATCTAAATCAGCCTGTACTGCCCCACCTCTGGGCAAAGGCCTCCCTCCGATCATTCCACCATTTCCTATTCCGTGCCTCTTCAGGCCACGTAACTGTAAACTTATCTGATTCATCACGCCAACGTCGCCTCGGCCTACCACGCTGGCGATGATGGTTCTGGGGAGTCCAGAAACAATCAGATTTTGCCCATAAGTCATCTGGTATACGCCACACATGACCTAGGCCCATGACCGATTTGAGTAAAGCGGCCAACGTTAGCTACTCGCGTTTTGGAACGTATAGCAGAATTCCTTACGCGATCTGTTAGTTTTACATCAAGTATGCTGCGTTCTATGGCTCTTTGGTAAACCTTGAGCTTGAATTTAGCTTTAGAATGAGATTTCGGCTTTGTAGAGCGTTTTCTCTGTCACTTAAACCTATGTGACGTTTTGTCGGTCTCAACGACAGAGACAATGCTCCACAAAATATCGTTCTAAATGTCGAAGTTCATTATTTTCTGCCGCGTACTGTATATCTAAAATAGCGATTCATATTTAAGACAATGATGTATGACTGTATACTATAAATAAAACACACTAACACCCTAAACGCATGCATATGTATGTCTCTTACGAATTGTCTTTATTGGCATTGTCTAAAACTACAGCAGTAAATTATACTCGTGTTAAAGTACAATACTTACTTGTAAGTAGGTATTGTACTTTAACACGTGTATTTAACACAAAGTACAATACCTACTTGTAAGTAGGTATTGTACTTGAAGAAGCGTAGAAGAACTAGAGTTACCGTCATAGCTCATAGGGTTCCAGTTCCAGACCTGGGTTGGCACTAGTCATATCGAAGAACTGCTAGATGTTTGGGGTCCCAACGGCCAACTCCCAATGTGCAGAAATGGCAACCTTGCACAGCGTTAGCAGACTCCCCATGAAGTGGCCTGCTGACATTAAACGAGCGCAGCGAGCTGCTGGATTCAGGCGCGGGCAGTGCAAAACCGCATCGTGAGGTGTGGGAGTCCCTACAAGAAACCTACGCCTATCGGTATTCGGTTGACGATAACGACGATCTACTTACAAATCTTCACAAAATCTAAAATAAATAATTATACATATTATATTATTCAAACAAATAATTACTTAAATTAAAAGATTTTACTAGCCACACCGCCTTGAAATTATATGGGATTCCCCGTATTATTTTGCGATAGTAGGTATACCGTATAAGTAGTATGTAGATGATATCTGATTTCTGAGATACTTCCTGCAAAATAATGATAGGGGAGCACCCGCACCGGGTTAGCGCGGGGGCTATGTGGGTATACGGGGCGTTCCCTCCTCGATTGCCATTTCAACATGTCGCGTACCTACCATACTATGCGTTTTTTTTGTGAAAAGTGAAAACAGGCAAAAAACTTTGTAACTCTTGTTGGTTCAGTATCAAACTTTTGATCTCGAAATATTTTTGAGCTTGGTTTATATTTAGCTGTTCTTATTTTGAAGGAAAACCTACAAAAATATAACAGTTACGTTAAAAATAATCAAAATAACTTCTTCTTTTCTTGTTTAGTGGCTAAACAAAATAAAAAAGAAACTCAAGTTTTATATGTATTTCCACAGATTAGAGAAATTATTCACTCATCTGTGTGTATTTCAAATAGGTAATATGGCAATGGTCCTTATATTCGAAAAGCATGGTAGGTAAATTATTTTCTAGATAACCTCTTCTTCTTGATCAACCCATAGCTGGCTCACTACAGAGCACAGGGCTCTTTTCAGTATAAAAAAAGGTTGGCCATAGTCCACCACGCTAGCCAAGTGCAGATTGGCAGACAATGGTCAAAATCTTTTTAATTTTTTTTATCATTAGGTAGGTAGGTAATAGGTATGGTACATAATTGTAAAATTATAACAAAATATATTACCCGAATTTCCGAATTAAGTACGGATTCTGCTGTACAGTACTGCTGCTGTAAAGTCTATTTAAAATATATATCGATTTACTCCACCTTCAATAAAATGCTTCTTGATAGGTTCACCTTTGACATTCTGCTGAGAATTTGCGCCATAAAAAGTCAATAATAGGGTCGTTTACCCTACTTTTAATAAAAACAAGCTTCGCGTTGTGGTTTTCGCTTCCATCTCAGCCTTATCGCGTCCGCTTGACCTCAAACCAAACACGTGATGCCCGTAGCACGTACTAGATACGTACGTTACTTTTACCTACAGTCATATTTTTACGTTTGAATAGGTACTAGGTAGGTAGACAGGTAGGTAGCTTGGGTTTATTCCATGACAAGTTAGCCCTTGACTGCAATCTTACCGTGGGTGATTCGTTACCTAAACTCAATGAAAGCCATCAAACTCATTTGAAATTGGTTGGATTTACATTGCTGCTTCACTGAGCAATCAGTACCCTTATTATAAATGCGAAAGTGTGTTTGTTTGTTGATTTATTGGTTTGTTGGTTTGTCCTTCAATCACGTCGCAACGGTGCAACGGATTGACGTGATTTTTTGCATGTGTATAGATAAAGACCTGGAGAGCGACATAGGCTACTTTTTATCCCGAAAAATCAAAGAATTCCCACGGGATTTTTAAAACCTAATTCCACGCGGACGAAGTCGCGGGTATCAGCTAGTATGACAATAATTTTTCGTAGAAAACCTTCAATGGGTTAAAAATAAATAGAAAATGTACCTACTTGATGACTTCATTCAGTGATGCACTGAGTTAGCGAAGCCACCGCTCATTTGACATTGGCTGGGTATACATTTTTTTTTTTAAAAAGAATATTAGCCATGTTAAATGACTAATATTCCCCTTTCCCCTCCAAATAAAGCTTGTGCTAGGAGTAGGTACGACAATAGTGCAACGGGCGGGGATTGAACCGTCGACCTTTCGGTTTTCAGTCCACTCCTTTATCTGTTGAGCTATTGAGGCACATTGCTGCTTCACTAAGGGATATTATAAATACTTAATGAGTTGAACATAGAGTTTTTCTTGTATTTGGGGCTTATAGGTATTTATTTGCCGATCTCCCTGGCGCAGTGTTAAGCGCTATTGTCTTATTTATGGGAGGTCCCGATTTTGATTCCCGGCAGGAGTTTGGAATTTTACAATTTCTGGGTTAGTCTGGTGGGAGGCTTCAGCCGTGGCTAGTTACCACCCTACCGACAAAACCGTGCCGCCAAGCGATTTAGCGTTTCCGTACAATGCCGTGTAGAAACAAAAGGGGTGTGGGTTTAATAAAAACTGGCATAGGTACCCCTTCCAGGTTTGCCCGCTTCCATCTTAGACTGCATCATCACTTACAACCAGGTGAGATTGCAGTCAAGGGCTAACTTGTATCTGAATAAAAAAATTAAATAATGTTGCCGGTGCTGTCCAATTCAGTCCAGTGCTGGAATAATGTGAACCAGCCGTTATCCTATGTCCGGATTCCTTTAGTAGGCAGAAGCATAGGTATATATAGTGGTGAGATAGTGTATTCAATATTAACTGGCGAGTTTCCACTTGAGACCGTCATTAGCAATAACAATAGGATTACATTCGACATGCTACGTAAACAATAGGGGTAATAAACCAAACACTCCTAGAGCCCATTCATTTTGAGGAGCCGGTTCAACCTTATGTAATATTTTGTTGCAATTTGCAAACCAACCAGTGTTGATACTTTTGAATTCACCCGCCACGACTTAATCCTATTGTTATTGCTAATGAGGACCTCAAGTGGAAACATGCCAGTTAATATTGAATGCACTATACATTACGATCACTGTTGATGTTCATGAGTAACCATCCGCGCAGTGACGAGTGCGTCACTGACTTCATTATGAATGGAGAACATGTTATACACCTATTAATAGCATTCATCGACTATTTAAATCATGCATTGAAATAAATGTATGGAATGGCTAATTCCGAACAAAAATCGTATTCTATTTTACCTAGGTATAATGCTGTCGAAAGTAAGTAACTATCTATGACTCTGAACATCAAGTGTCAAGTGGTAAGCAAAAACGAGTTGCAGGACTTGCAGCTCGCGAACATATTTTTTGATCGGGATGACAAGTCTACTGTCAGTGTATGTAGTGTAGTAGTGCGTAGTGCGTAAGCATAGTTGTTTTAAAATAAACAGGTAACAAATAATAAACTTAAAACTACAGTCACAAAAGGAAAGAAATAAGTAGGTACCTTCATATTATTAATGTCAATTTGTAGACCCACTTAGTGATTGCCAAAGGCGATGGGAAACTAGATAGAAGGAGAAAACGATAAAGGAAATGGGGACAAGAGAAGAGGTGCTAAAATTAGTCAGTTACTTCTACAAACACAATACGGAAACAGGCGGTAACACTCTGGCTCAAGGATAAAATCGGTCACACGGCGGCGATGTAAGTAGTTTTCATATAAAAATCGGTTCAGTAGAAATAAAAGTATATAGTCCGTCGCATGATTTTAATTAAAAATAAATAAAAGCTTGACGAAAGCGAATCTAAATAAATGTTAAATAGGTATGTTTAAAACTGAATACTTAATGGAAGATCTCAATGGCAAAGCCCGGATATGACGTTCGCAGTTGGTATTTGGTAATTCATGCGAGCTGCAAACAATCGCACGATTTAATTAACGTGACCGCCGCACGTGTCGTGTGCTGGTAAGGAGAGATCAGCTGGATTATAATTTCAGCTGATGATGTGAAATTTGCCGTTTGGAATGACAATTTTGTAATTATTATTACTTAAGTAATACTATTAAAAGTTTGCAAAAAGTTTTTACAGCCCGCACATTATCATAAACTCCGCCATTTAGATTTTTTAAGAGTGCCCGGGATCTAACACCCACCTACCGAAAAGAAGGCGGACGTCTTAACCACTAAGCTATCACTGTTTTTTTAGCATTTATAGCATAGCGGGATTTACAGCAAACTTAGGTTGACGCGAGCGAAGTCGCGGTCATCAGCTTGTGATTCAATAAAGCAGCTTGTTTTCGTCACCTTGCACCAGTGTTTCCATGTACACGGTAATTACCGTAGATGCACCGTAATTCAGCCCTAATCTACCGTCAAGGTAATATGGCCATTACCTTGACCGTGTCACCGTAATGCAAAATCACGTTAAAAATTCATAATATACTGCGTAATAGTAGTATTTCGTCCTTATTCAAGCAATAAGGAAGGAGTAAAATGTAAAACTAATGAGATTTAACAAAATATTAATATGAATAAATCCGTATATGAAAAAGATATTGCTATACTAGGAGAGTCAGATTCAGAATAATATTAATAGCTGATTAAAAAGCTAATTCGTGACGTTTTTTCTTTTAAAAATGACACGGTATTCTTTTAGCTAATCCACCGTAATTTAATCTAGAAACACCGTAATTTTAACCCTTGAACACGGTAATTCTCAATTTACATATGGAAACACTGCCTTGCACTGTCACGTTTCGCTCGCACACACGTGACTCTGTCGTCACAGCTCACAGTTGAAGAGATTTAGGGCAAAGAATACGATTATTGTGACTGCAAACCTTCAAGATGGCTGACTGGTCGAGGATGAAACACTTTTGCAATCTTCTTCTTTAGGTACCCCGTCATTGACGAATTATTGAGTTTCCTTTCGGTGTTATGTGCGTTTTAAGCTTGCTTTAATAGTGAAGGAAAGCATCGCGACGAAACCTGCATGCCTGAGAGTTCTTCATTTAATATTCTAAAAGGTGTGTGAAGTCTGCCAATTCGCCCTTTCCCAGCCTGGTAGACTATAGCCAAACCATTCTCATTTCGAGAGAAGACCCGTGCTGAGTGAGCTAGCGTCTGGCAATAGGTTAGGCCTACATTCACGCCCCCTGCCGTATTTACTCAGGCGAATTTGCACTTTCTTCCGTCTCTCCGAACCTTTTTGAGTCCACCATGATTAGATAGGTAGGTACCTACTTAACCCAAAAAATGTTCTACCATAGGTACGGATGTTTCCCGATTTTATTCTTTGCTTGTCGACTTCTTAATTTGACGACTTCCACGTTTCACGATATATTTCTTGGAGATCATGCTAGGAGGCGAGTGTGTAGTCCGTGGCCTCCCCGATTGCCATCTCGCCCTGTCGCGTAGTATAGGAATTACGTAGTCTACTAGAATGTAGATATTCGGGTTTCTATTTCTTGGAACTTTGACTTTCCTTGTATGATTGTAGATCACTTTCAAAGTGTCGGGTAACCATGATAATACAGGACGCGGCCGAAAGTAATGTACATCGACCTTTAAATAGAAGGAGATAGCAGATTTGTAGAGCACTGTCCCTGTCGTTGAGACCGACAAAACGTCATATAGGAATGAGTGACAGAGGAAATGCTCTACAATGCCGAAATGTCATTGTAAAGGCATCACTTTCGGCCGTGTACTGTACTATGTTGCGCAATGTAGGTACCTACTACCTACTATCTTCACGTCACGTGCACATTTGCGTGACGAAATTTTTGGGTCATTCATTAATCTTTAATCGGGAAACCTCATATAATTAATTAGTTTTCTTCCAACTAGAAGCAAATGATAATATTTTTTAGATTTTCAGAATGACTGTTTCTTTTAAATTTTAAGTTGCAGTTGCAAATTTGTGCATCAACAGCCATTTTAGGAATCAGTACCCTTATCAGTACCTGTGTTTGTTTGTTGGGTTGTTCTTCAATCACGTCGCAACGGTGCAACGGATTGACGTGATTTTTGCATGGGTACCTATAGATAAAGACCAGGCAGAGTGACATAAGCTACTTTTTATCCCGGAAAATCAAAGAGTTCCTACGGGATTTTTAAAAAGCCTAATTCCACGTGGACGAAGTCGCGTGCATCAGCTAGTAAACTATAACTATAAAAGCTTTAAAGTTGAGCCAAAAAAATATTTGGGTCTCATTCTCGAGTTGGACTGGACAAAACTATAAGGGTTCCTTGTTTACCGCGGAATCTCTAAAAATACACGTTTGACGTCACGGCATATAATAAACTAGGTCATTCTTATTACGAACAGCGTCATATAAGCAACTAGCTGATGCCCGCGACTTCATCCGCGTGGAATTAGGTTTTTTTAAAAATCCCGTGGGAACTGTTGGATTTTCCGGGATAAAAAGTAGCCTATGTCACTCTCCAGGTCTTTATTTCTCGACTCTAGTATCATAAGGTCGGATGTGGATTTTTGCTACTTTTCAGGAGAGCCAAAACAAAAATGCTAGGGAAATCGGGTCATAATTTCTAAACTACTAGAGATACAATTTCAGTTGTTTTTGTAATATTTAACTCTTAACTGTACCTGTCATTAACCATTACTAGAAATACTTTATCATTAATAAATAAAATATAAACTCACAATTTCTTCAAAATGGACGATATGCGACTTTATGCTGGTAATATTCGTAACTGTGCTAAAAAATTGTGTGCATAAGTTGTAAACCGACTTTATGGCTGCAATTTTTACTATTACAAATTTGAAATAAAAGTCGGATCTATTACTTAATATTTCATAATACGTCTTAACTGATTATACATAAGTAATATTCGGACAAAAGATCACAGTAGTTAGCTCACAAAAATCATTTAGGAGTTTTGTGAGATAGCAACAATGTACCTATCAGATTTTTCTGAAACTGATTAGTTAGATCTGAAACATAATAATTGCATTCGCCCGATAGACGCAATGACGCCGACGGATGCAATGGTCAGCCATTGCATCCGTGTAAACCTTGTGACTTCTGAATGAATGAAAATAACATTTACAAATTCACAAATAAAGCCCATTAATTAAAAACAACGGCCAAAAATTGGAAAAAAAATTACAAAGTAATTAGAAACCTACAGTGGGCCAAACATTTTTTGTGGAATTGCATACATGACGGTTACATCAATATAGCTAAAACATGCCAACATAGCCTGATTTTCCTTATAATGATTAGGTACGTAAAGTAAGAATGGAGGTCAGCAGGTACCTACTGCAAAAGTTGGTTATATTTTACAGTGGATAATGGTTTCTCATTATGTCGTATATTGGGCGAAAGCGGGGAAGAATTTTAAGTTTATATGTACCTATAACATACTAATGAAATACAAAAAAGTCTTCTTTAAAGTAGTTTTTATAAAATAATAACACCCAGCATTATTGCGTTAGTTGTAGCCAGGTAATATATTCCGAAATCTGAAAATCCCCGCCGTTCTTATCTTTTTTTTTTGATATAACAAACGGTCCTGATATATCACCTTTGTAAAGGGATGTGGTCTTTAAAAATATGTTGTAGTGCCAAATCAAACTTATCAAAAAGTTTTGTTTCCTTCGCATGTTCTTGTAAACTGTGACCAATCTCTTAGTTTAGTAATCTGCATTGTTTTCAGCTGTTCCCTTTTTTTCTATTTGTGCATGGATTACATCTTACTCCACGTAGGTACATGTTGCATTTTAGCATAAAGCTTGTGATTTATCACCTTTTAGTGTGGTAATCCTTATAATAATCATAAGTAAGCCATAACGATTATCATGCTCCGATTATGACCGACACAATTATCAGACCACAAAGTCAATTCTTCAACAATTTCGAGAATACTTTGTTTCTTCTCTAGTAGATTAATGAAGACAAGATACTGTTTTATTCCTTCCGCTGCAGCTGATGTTTTCAGACCACATTAAAGTAGCAACACTGCTGGTAGCATCATGAATCGTTTTTAAGGTGCAGAAACTACGCAGGTATAAGGATTTACTGTTAGTCAAATCTGGCATTGCCACTTTTGTAATAAAAAAAATACTTTCTGCTTTCTTGAAAATTCCATTGCTTCTGTTTCGACTGTTCTTTTTAACAGATACTTTTTTAAACTGTTTCTTTCGTGTTTTAGTTAAGTTTTTTATTTTTTTACTTTCACTTTTATTAGTTGTTTAATTAATAAATTAATTTATACTACATTTATATTTAAATTAACATAATCTAAAGCTTCCTATAATAAGGTATGTTTCGTTAGAATCACTATCATCACATATTGTAGGTGCCTTATAATTTCTGCTCTCGATTAATATCAAATTCGGTCGATTATAAGACGGGTAAAGAAGAAAAAAATTGATTAGGTACTCTAATTTTTTAAGGCTACCTTAAAAACTAGGGCAATACATTTTTGAACTGATGATTTGAACTATGATTCATAAAAAACACCATAATGCACGGTTTTTTGCTTAGTGGGGTATTATTATATTATATGTTTAGATTTCCATGGTGTGATTTCGTGGTCCTAAAAGATTTTCTAGTCTACATTTTCAAAATGTCTTCAGCTTTATTCTGGCTCTTTACTTTTTTCCCGCAGTTTAGTCCAAAATTTTGGTGAAATAGGATGGATCTCTTACCTATTAATCACATCAACTTTAATGTAGTCACAAACAAAAAGCTTTATTTCAACTTACTTCCATGAATTTTATTGCAAAATTATTTATATTACAAGGCAAAAAGTCTTAAATGATTCACAGTCCAAATATTAATACAAAAAATTTGAAGCATAACATCTGTTATGATTTTACCTAACAAAATTATTACATATTTTAGAAGCAGAAGTGCGTAACTGCAGTACCAGCTAGTATTACAAATAAACTTATTTCGTAGCATAATGGTCGAACTCAAAATACATCTATCATTTTTCTCCATTGCTTTGGTGCATACATACGCAAGTCAAAAAATATAATTATGGTTCTCCAAATTTTTAGAATGTGTTCAGATACGACATTATGCATGTATTTATCTTTGCAACGAAAAGAGATAGAAATACTGGTGTCAGCTTGGCAGAAAGAGCCCGAAATGCTCATTATCTTTATGTAAAAAAGTGAGTTTGGTCGGAAGTACACATCCGACCTTATGATACTAGAGTCGAGATTTATACCCATGCAAAAAATCACGTCAATCCGTTGCACCGTTGCGACGTGATTGAAGGACATACCATCAAACAAACACACTTTCGCATTTATAATAAGGGTATACTGATTTTGATAAACCATTTGATTTGATTTAATTTGAACTATGTGTATGTTTTGTTTCAGCTACAATTCGAACGACGGCTTCGGGCGCACAGGGGAGCCCCTCAGCTTCGCGCCGCCGTCAGAGGACGAGGCGGAGTACCCGCCCGGCGTCTACCTCAAGAAGGGGAAGGTCTCGAGGGCAAGTCGCACTGAATATGCCCGATTTTTATCTCTTTTTATCATTTTTTTTGAATAATTTGGCTTTCAAATAAATTAGGTATCATCATCATCATCTTCATCTTCATCGACATCATCATCATCATCATCATCATCATCATCATCATCATCATCATCATCATCATCATCATCATCATCATCATCATCATCATCGTCAACCAATAGACGTCCACTGCTGGACATAGGTCTCTTGTAGGGATTTGGACACGCCACGGTCTTGCGCCGCCTGAATCCAGCGGTTTACTGCGACTCGTCTGATGTCGTCCGTCCACCTAGTGGGGGGTCTTCCAACGCTGCGTCTTCCGGTGCGAAGTCGCCATTCCAGCACCTTGGGTAGTCCAGCAAATTGGGTATAAGTCCCACAAATTTCTATTGCGCTGGAACCATATCTCATTAACATCGAAATGACGTCATTTTGACGTCAGCCGAAATAAAAATATACCATCAGCTCAAAACTTCAGTCTAATGCAGACTTCACTAAAATGGAAAATCACTAGATTAAGACGACGGCCTTCTAAGAGGTCTATGAGGTCGGGGGTTCGATTGCGGGCAAGTGGGCTCTAATTTTTCAAAGTTCTACAAGGCTATCTTGGCGCGTGGCAAAAATCGGAACTAACGTTGCGTCAAGTGTCCCCTTTGTTCTTTGCCTTGCCTTTGTTCACCAACAGCGCCCCCCTGTCAATGTCATTGAAGTGCAAAGAGAGCCTTGTCGCACTGTAAGTACTTCTTATGTTGATCACTTAGTAATCTTAGATCCTAATGATCTCTTTGTATTACAGCAAGACCCAATGTCTCACCGCATCATAGAGAAGCGTCGCCGCGACCGCATGAACAACTGCCTGGCGGACCTGTCGCGCCTCATCCCCGCGGAGTACCTGAAGAAGGGTCGCGGACGAGTCGAGAAGACCGAGATCATCGAGATGGCGATACGGCACCTCAAGTTCTTGCAGGACCGCGTCAATGGTGCGTAGGACACTCTGAGGCTGTAGGGCAGTGTAGGGTGACTTTTCAAGTTAACGGTAACTTCTAAATATTTTTTTTAAAATTTTAACAACAACTTCAATGGTTGGTAAAACACTTAAATAAAATGACAAAATAACGGTGTGCATATTCCCAGCGGAATCAACTTTTTTTTCAACAAGAAAAAAAGTTTTCTTCGACTTTTCAAAAAACAAATTGAAATTCAGTAATAAAATGTTTAAAAAAAAACCGGCCAAGTGCGAGTCAGGTTCGCGCGACGAGGGTTCCGCACTACAGTCGTATTTTTTCGACATTTCGCACGATAATTCAAAAATTATGATGCATAAAAATAATTTAAAATCTGTATTAGAATGCACAGGTGATGCTAAATACTTCGAAAATTGAAAATACTAATTATTAGTTTATGACCACAATTTTTTTTGTGTGATCTAACCACAAATTCACGGTTTTCAGATTTTTCCCCGAATGCCAGTTATAAGACCCACCTACCCGCGAAATTTCATGATTCTAGGTCAACGGAAAGTACCCTGTAGGTTTCTTGACAGACCAACAGACAGACAGACAACAAAATGATTCCCATAAGGGTCCCATTTTTCCTTTTGAGGTACGGAACCCTAAAAACATCAGTTTCTAATATGTAGCCGTTCTTGACCTATAGGGTCGAATTCAATCTACACTTTTTACTCCCTTCCCCCCCTGAAAAAAGCTTTTTAAATATATATTTTTTATGCAATATTCGACTGAAGGCCATCAGTTTACATATTATTATGTTTAAAGAAGTGATTACCTACGTTCAGTAATTCAGAAGCTCTGACAGACAGACGGACAAGTGCAATTTCACTCAAGTAGCCTTCAGAGACTTCGCTTCGCTCGGTTTATTCAAATTTAGTTCTTACCCAACTACCTACCTATCCTTAAAATAAAACGTATAGGAATATAATTAATAAAGGCTTGTTTTTAAAATAGCTAAGCTTTTCGAGCTAAGGTTATAATTCAGGCGCACGGTAGTGCAATAGCCAAGTTCCGCCGAGTTCATAGTGCAGTAATTATTATAACTACACCATTTCTTGTAGGTTAATTTTATACGTTTTAAATATATACCTACAAAGTTTAACTATATAGATCTATATTCGATACAATAAGAGAATATTGGCTCGCGACTATCAATGACTTAGTTTTCTTCAGACGCTTCAAGATTGATTTCCATCAGAATTATTAACATAGTAAGTAACCTGCATAAGACAAGAATACTTTATTTGTTGTACATGTATTATGTTTCAAAAATTTTGTTCTGAAGTGCTTGTTTTGTTACTATTGAAATAATTGAAAGCTTAAAAAAATACTCGGCTATACTCGCTTTATTTCTTCAACACAATTAAACTGCTCAGGTTAATTTGTGCCTCCTGCTATCTTCACTTCAATTTGTTAAGTTGACACAACATTATATCACATTTGTGAGTGCAGTCAGCAGGAATTATCAACTGTTAGCAAATAGCAATTGAATAGCAACCACGGTCACTGCACCTTTTGAGGTGCAGTTTTCATACGTATTTGACAATATTTGGAAAAAATTACATATCACTCGCGAAAGTTAGTCAAACAAAAAGCGAGAATAGCCGTTGCGAACAATCAATCTGTGGTACAGTATATTTAAACTTATTGGCAGCTGAGGAATTGGTCACAAGTTGCATCGCAATAACATATTTTGGGTCACTGATGTAATTTCCGTCATTGTTTTGTCCTACCTACCTTTGTGGACCTGCTCTCACAGTTCACTTCTCAGCTGCCAAAAGATTGAGTCAAACTATACGCCACTACACTGAAGAACGCTAATGTTTGCGAGAGTCCCCGCCGAGAGATGTTCCATCTTGCACGTGGGTTGTTGTAGCCGCCGAGCGACAAGCGGGAGAGGAATTCCGCGCTGGCTATCAAGAGGCCGTGGCGGAGGCAGTGCGCTTTCTCGTCGAAGTGCAAGGCTTCGGACCAGGGGACGGGCTATGCATGCAGCTCAGTTCACATATGCAGCGACATTGCGATGCTGTTACCAAAGGTTGGTGGTTTTATAAACTTATTAAAAGTCTGAAATCTAGTAGATTTATTGAGCTTTGTAAGCTGAAGTGAACCTAGCAGTGCATGCAGTTACAGTGTGTTGTTTTGAAGGCTTTTAATTTTGTTTCTTCAAATAAAGCGAATAAGTTTTTAATAAAGATTCTAGTTTTTTGACCCAAAAAGACATAATATATTGCGTGTTATAAAATATCATGCTACCATAATTCCAGTTCTCACTTCATCTTTTTCAGGAGATGCCATGACACGTAGTGAGAAGTCGAGGTCGTCAAACCCCGGGTCTTCTTCAGAGACGACCAGTTCGTCAAGCAGTTCTCACGGATTTGCCGTAAAGGTTATCCAGAGGCCCGAGCTGCCACCTACCTTCCCAGTTGAGCCCTATGAGCAGGAGCGGCCGGCGGCTGGGCCCCAATATCCTATAGAGTGTGAAAGAGGTAAATAACTGAACTTTAAAACTCTTTAATATGATCTGGGTATAAGCAACTCAAAGGATCGTTGAACGTAAGGATCCCAAGGTGCTAGAATTACCAACCTGCACCGTAAAGCGCAGTATTGATAGATTTCCCACTAGGCGGATAGGCGACATCAAAATAATCGTACTGGAGCCAAACGGCATAAGATCGTAGACTATAAATCCACGCTGTTTCCGACTACATCAATTATTTTTTCTTTAAATAAATAGCCAGTAGTTCGAAAGCTTTCAGTCCTGTATGAGTAACACATTATATCTGATTTCAGTACAAAATCTAGCGGCACCAGAAGCCGAAAGCCAGGAGCCCTTACCTTTGGATGGTCGGATCAAACGCGAGGCGTTGCGGAAAGTGCGCAAAATTGAACACTCGGACGATTATCTCCATTCCTACAAGTTTAAGAACTCTATAGAGAGGCGATTTAGCAGATCCCAGGATACAGAGGTATGGAGATATTTTTTATAGAAGTTTGGTTGTAAGCTACTGTGTAATAAATGCCAGTTCACATAACCGCTGATTGATCATCTATAGCTTAATGTCCATAGTTAAACAGTATATTATAGATGGTGCTAACTAACAATAATGGATCCAGATGATATATCCGATTTGTTTCAGAAGCTCATCCATGTTATCAGACATTGTGTAAACAAATATTATCTCTGGACTCTTCTCAAGTTTCCTCTAGTATGACTACTTCTCAAGTTCTTTCAAATTATCAGATTTCATTTCAGCGAGTTTTTCCATTTTTAGTAAAGTTTTCTCGGCAGTTTAACTTGAGTTATCCGACCTACCTACCTACTTTTTATACATAGTTATGCAATAAATTATTATTATGACTTAAGAAGGATTGACCGAGAAGGAGTTGTTCTACTTCTGCCTAGAAATTCGAAGCCAAAATCTTTTCAAATAAATTTGGTTTTTGGAAACAAAAAGCTAACGTGAACGAGGCTACACAAAGGACTGTCTGTGATCAGTATATTAATCCGAACCGGTTAAAAACTCTAAACAGCATAACATCATTTGGATCCAACCAACACTGCGTCCTTTGCACAGGCGGCGGACTGCCCTCCACACAGTGGGGTTAACGGTGCGTCTCATGGCAAGCCATATGCACACAAGCGACGGCGTGCCGCCAAGCCTGCGTCATCTGTTCCTACCTCCGCATCCACGTCTACTGAGGATACCTCGCCACAGGTAGTTACGCACTTATATTACTTACCAGTCAGTTCTCTCATAATTGACGTAATGTTATGTTTAAAAACATTCTTGTATTTATTTAAAACGCAGGTACATATTTACGTTACCTAATTTAAAAAATGTCTTAATTTCAGGACACGTCAAGCGAATCCCCTCATAACCACCATTACGACAAGCCTCCACCACCGACGCAATATGTGCCAGTCTTCGCTCTCAATTCATTAGGTAAGAAAAATAACCATCCCCACGATTATCTTAAGATAATGTCCCATTTCCTTTCATATGAGACTCAAGTATCAATTTAGATGCTTATAATGGTAATTATCAGATATTATGTAAGAACATTTTACACAAGTCCACACCACCCTCAATTTTAGCAAAAAAAAGTATAGAGTCATATTGTGTGAAATTTTGTGTGTTACATTGTTATATTCTCTACGTTTTCACAGGGAAATACTACGTGCCACTAAGCGTAGAGTACGCTTGCATAGCGCGTCAGCTTGGTGCCATGGACTCGGAGACGCGCCCCATCACTGCGTTACATCCAGTCACTATACACGTCAACTTTCCCTGCCTCAACTACCACGTGAAGCGCGAGCCAGTTGAACGGCAGTGGCGACCTATGTAAACTTGTGCAACCACACTTGCATCTTGCTGTTTAATTTATTGTAATCATGGTACACTACAAAAGGCACCAGCCCCCCCCCCCCCTCCCCCCTAAGCAAGAGTAGCGATTATCACATATTTGATTGGCTGAATTTATGACATTCATGTTGCAGCTGAACATTTTAGTGAATAGTGAAAGAGTGTCAGCCAATCAGAGGTGATCGCGATCGTCGTACTGAAACAATAAATCTACGGTATGAGGCTAGCGGATAGCTAAACCACCTGTAAGTACAAGAGAAGAATTAACAACCAAGACTAAAAAGGTGGAGGAGGTCTCTGACAAAATTGCCGATTTTCCGGGAGGGTTAACCCGTATTAAGTGGCTTATTGCTCGTACTCACTATTCTTATGAATGGCAATGTCAGAAGAAAACTTTAAAGTGTCTTTTACATCTTATACAACTAAAAGAAATGGACAGAACTGGGTTTTTAATAAATCCAATGCCTTGCAAGGATTCCTAGATAGAAAGTGCAGTTAATATCGGATGTGCTCGTTTGCTTGTTGTGCAAGTTAAAAAAAACTGGCTGAGAACTATTTATATCGGCATACAGTTAAAGCGTACCCAATCTTAACCTAATACTATTTTAGTAAAAAAATGTACCTACCTACTATGTAACTACTTAAGTCTTATCGCAAAACTTGAAGTGCTATCTTTAATAAATGTGCCAAAAATGTATTCTGTGCAATGCTGCTGGTACAGCTATGTACCTATTTAATTGTTTAAGAGATAATAATAAAAAGGCAACATCCAATTGTACAAGAACTTGTCGAGGTGCACTGCGGTGCGCCCATGATAATTTCATTGTTTGAATATTGTTTTTTTTTTCTTAAAACATTTATAATATTAAGTTGGGTTTGTCACGCAGTTCCGTACATGCTCAACGAGCAAGCTCAATAGTACATATGGAGAGAAGAGCCAGCACGTGCCAGACCTTTGTTATTTTATAAAAGCTGAAATTTCTCTGCGTATTGACATCCTTAAATTTTTAAACTTTAAGGGTGTCTGGCAGGGGCTTGCCATGATACTAAGTGTCTGGCAATGCATGACGTGATTTCTAATACTAGGTATTCTGAAGAAAATATTAAAAACTAGCTGCCCTGGCGAAGTTCGTTCCGTCTAACAGTCGATTCAAATTTTTTAAATTTTTCTCTCTGTAGAACCATCCTCGTACTTCAAGGAATATTATAAAAAAAGAATTAGCGAAATTGGTTCAGCTGTTCTCGAGATTTGCAATGAGCAACACATTTAGTGATTCATTTTTATATTATAGAAATAGACTTTATACTTTGACGTAAGATTTTTAGACCGTTATTACCTGTTATCTCCTAACGCCACTATGATCCTAACAAACATCCAAACAAACGTTTCTCTCAGTGTTAGGGACAGTACGCACAGACACTTTCAGCTTTTATAAAATAACGAAGGTCTGGCACGCGCTGGCTCTTAGTCCAATAGAAGCATCGACATTTCGTCACACATCGAACTCGCTTGAATGAATTGTAGAACTGAGAGCATGTACAATACGTAGCGATATGTCTTTCTATTTTGAAATGGTGTAGCAGTTTTGTAAATAAGTAACGGATTCTTAAGGCGCAAACACATAACTGTGTTGTCGTTGTGGTGTATTGTATCCACAGATTACAACGAAATCTGTCGACGGTCAAAATTTGAACCGCAGTTCGAGCTTCAGTGCGCTTCGAGTCTCGACAGAATAGTAGGTATGCGCGTCTTTACGTAATGGTGCTTTCACACTCATGGCAAACATCGGCCAATGTCTTTTTTTGTAAGCGCTTGAGTGTAGAAATGCATTACGGCTGAGATCTATAGACATATAATATATGCTTTACGAGACATATGTCTTGTTTTAACTCTTAAGTCTGAGCAAGGCACTTGAAACCAAGGCACCTTTTGGACTCATGCGTTTACTGACAATATTTGTGTCTGATCTCTAAACTAAACTAAAATGACAGGTCTAAATCTATTGCTACCCTTTTCGTCTGTCGAGTCGTTGCTCTCTGCAGAAAAGGATAATAAGAAGTGGTACATACCTAGTTTTGAACTTGTCAGTTTAGTTTAGAGATTGTACCTGTACAATAGAATTAGCCACATTATTTAGCCCGACGTTTGCCACAAGTCTAAAAGCCGCATACCTAACGAACGAATACAGCCCACATCATGACTTGCATTCTGTTGCGTCACAAAACACACGGCACAACACCACAGTAATGTGACTGCACCTTTATTCAAAAGCAGGGTCTCGGCAAATAGGGGTGCTTTTAGTACGAATTTATTGTTAAGACGACGCAACGGTGTATAAATATTAGAATTACCTACCGTAATTTTTTGTAACCTCATGTAAATAATATAGATTACCTAATTATTATAGATGCCTATATTGTAAATTGTAAGGTAATTAGGTACCTACCTAACTTACCTACGTACCTAATTATTAAAATTATTTATATTTAATTATTTACAGAGATTTATCTATTTTATGTAGACAAGTATTTGTGTTTATTTCAAATTAGGTATAATGTAAAGTATACAGTCAATGTAAATAAAAAATAAATATAGCTATAATTCACATAATTAAATACCGTTTAGCGTGTTACACTAGTCTTGTTCGTTTGCTTTTTGTACACGACTTGCACGCGCAAATTAGTTTTGCGCGTGCGTCCTTATCTCAGTAACATTTGCTTCAAGTTTAAGCAACAGCATCACAACAGCATATGCACGAATCGCGCACATGCGCACAAAAAGATGCAAACGAACACGGCTATTGCAAGGTCGATGATTATACCTACGCATGCGTCATAATATTATAAATAAATAAAATATTATTGACCTATCTAAGGTTTTAAATACATTCCACATCAAACTTTCTAACATGTTGAAAAAAACAGTAGCTCTCAAGTTTATACTAAAACATAACTTGAAAATAGGTAAGTACTTATAGGTAAGTACCTACTTTAGTTTTCCTTAGTTTACTTAAAAGTTAATAAAGAACCTAGCTTCTCGCTGAAATACGGCTCTTACGACCTTGATATCGCGAACTGTCAATGAAAATATCATGATAATATGAGTGGAAAACCTAACTCCAGAAGGTCTAAAGCGCCGGAAAATTCGCGTCAATTATGCGTTTCTCCGATAAGGTTTTTGCGATTTGTTTATCTACCAAACTAAGGAAACAGTATACTTTCAAAATAATAACGTAATAGGTACCAAACGTTGATTATAGCTTTGTTAAAATATCATCCATCTCACTCTCGAGTATGTCCCACCCGTATGTTGATTGGAACAGCATGCATATTCTCGCTTAACTTGGAGCGACTATGGAGAGCACTCTTAAGACGCTGTGGTTACCTAAGTTTCCTTCTCTCCCGAACTCTAACATTTTGAATGATTGTGAAAGAATCAGTACCTACGTACACTTTTAACAAATGTGGTTCAAGTTCCTGGCGATCATTTCAGACACAGCGTCTTAGCTCTTAAGTCAACTATGGAAAAGTGGATTCATAGATATAATGCGTAAAAAATGAGAACTCACTCGCCGTTTATGTGTCAACTGGTATGCCAAAAGTATGATTTTAGTTTATTTTATTTTATTTAGATATTTAACTAACTAGATTTAGGTTTTTAAAAATTCCGTGGGTATTCTTTGATTTTCCGGTATGCCTCTCTACCCGCCTTCTACACTCGTGTCTCTGCCGGACTGCCGCGGCCGTCGTTATTATTTTAATTTCGTGACAGTTGACACATAAAGCTAAAATGGCGGGTGAGTTCTCATTTTGTACGGACTATATCAAATCTATGTATTGTATGTATAGGTATTATTTTTATATTTATAATTTTATTATTGTATACCTAACTAGTGATTGGTGGAAGTGAACAGAAGACTGTAACACGTGGTGATAAGACATACCATTGTATACCTTGTCTAATATATGATGGGGATTTTGACAGCTCAAGTCCATGAAGTTTCGTATTTTTTCGGTTAAAATATACCTACTACAGATACGTACTTTATTGATTAGTACCGCCCACCCCACTTACCGTAGTGAAGTACATACATACGCATACATAACGAATAACCACAGACTATCAAAAATCAATTTTGAAATAAAAACAAATAGAGCATTTAAAAATTAACATTTAAGTAATTTATATTATTTTTTATAAATAAATATTAAGGTTCTTTGCAGTAAAATATCACGTAATTATTTGTAAAATAAACGAATACTTAGGTACCTAGTTATAACTTTGTTGATTTAATTTTTTCATTGTTAACACATTGAATATTCCAGTCGTGTAGCGTTATTAAAATTTATAAATGGGAATGATTTTGATCACTAATTTTATCAAAAAAATAATTGTTTTACATTCGAATCTAACCATACGGCATAACCATGCAACTATCAATTCTAAGTTATATGGCGATAATAATCGATAATTGAATAGGTGCACTAACGATTATACACTAGGTACCTCATCCCTAGCTGTCAGCTGTCAAAATCACCATCCTACATTAGAATAGTTACGTTGATAGTTCCGGCTGTGATACAGAATGTACCTAGTCAAGTGCGGCAACCTTGACAAAGTTGATTTTTCGAACATTATTCTTGTTATAAGACTTGTAGATTTTATATTATGCTAGATTTAGGGTAGCTGTAAATAATTATTATATTTATACCTACACAGACTAAAGTGAAAGATAAGAGGATATAAATAGTCGAGAAAAACGTCATCATCATCCCAAATCTTCGTCCGAGTCAAACCCATCGCCGTGCCACAACGAACGTGTCTCCTCTCAGAATGAGAAAGATCCAGGCTTTACACACCTTTGAGAACATTACTTAATGGGGGCAAGCAGGTTTTCTTGCGATGTTTTCCTTGCTTATAAAGCACATATGACGCGTAAAATCTAACTCCTTATGCGTCATCTTAACTTTTTGTGTCAAACATGTCAAAAGTACGATTTTAGTCCTTTTTAAATGCGACTGTACTTTTGACTTGACAGTTGACCCATGGAGTTAAAATGGCGCGTGAGGAGTCATTTTTTACGGACTTACCTATAGCTCCTAGGTCCAAGATCGAGTTCCGGATCCTCCCGAACAGGCCAACGTCAACACCAGGGATTTGTTTATCTCAGTGTTAATAAATCGATGCAACGAAATAAATACATGTTTAAAGAAACGATGCATTATCTTCTAATATTGTATAGCTTACTGTGACTATTTACCTACCTAGTTACTTCTAGGTATGTATCTTAAATTACTAAACCGATTGCAACAAAATGCATGTACAAAGCGAATAGTTTCATAAAAAAAGGTACCTAGGTACTTACAATAATGTACCATAGAAGTCTTCAATTACTCGGAACCGCACTATATTTACGCGTCATGAATGTTGAAAATTAGTGCGGTTACCTACTGTGGCGGCTACGCTCTTCTTTGCGTCACCCACCTATTCTAATCTGGTCTCACTTTTATAAATAGGGTTTGTAAGAGGTCCGTTTATTTTTCTTTTAATTGAAAAGTTAACTGTCTGTGTTAACTGCAAAGTTTTCGCCATATTGTTTAAATTTTAGAGGTCCGTTTATTTTTCTTTTAGTCTGTGTATGGTCTGTGTTAACTGAAAAGTTTTCGCCATACATTGTTTAAATTTTATTTTTATTGGTATCTATTTTTGACTAGCAACAAGAAGTTCTTGTTTGGTCAATTTGTTAGCGTTATAATTTTCGAAGATGTTTCAATATACATATTTTGTAAGAATACTATACAAGTTTTATTTATTTACCTATACTTATTTCAATACATCGTCATCATCATGATCAACTCACTACAGAAAGCGGGTCTCCAATCAGAATGAGAAAGGGTCTAGCCTTTTTTTACCCTCCTTATTTTGTATTTATGTAACCCTCTGAATTAAAATGCATTCACATTCAATCATATCAGAAAGTTTAGAAACTAATTATATAACACGTGGGTGACTCCACAAAAAATGTGTAGCTGTTCTTTAGACCGATCTGCCCCAAACCAGTTTCATTAGAAAGGCAATAATTCAAAGATGGTTTTAGAGCACTAAAACAATTAATTTAAAACAATTAGGTACATCCGTTTTTATTAGCGTACTAACACACGCCGCACCGTCGGGTATCCGCTATAGTCTACGCATTTTAAACCGAGTCGTCGAGTTATCTGTCTTTTTCGCTCGCACTTACAGGTCGTAGGCAAGTGCGAGCGAAACAGACAGATAACTCGACGACTCAGTTTAAAATTCTAAATGAAGTTCTTTAATTTTTGTCCTCATGCTATTATTATCACTCTGAGAGGAGACCCGTGCTCAGTAAGTCGCGGGCATAAGCTAGTCAATAATAAAAACCTGAACAAATCGTTATTTGTATTAAAAATAACACACATTTGAATTCCAATAGATTTATTTTATCTTATCAATAAAATTATCTTTTAGCATTTTTCCTCTTAGATTTCCCAGGTCTTGCATTCTTTTTATTATTAGGCTTAAAGTTTTTAGTCTTAAAATTGAATGGTTTCTTTTTGGCTGAACTGTTGAACGCATCCATTTGATTTGTCGACTCTCTTGTATTTGATTTAGATCCCTTCTTTTTGCCTCCAAAACCAAACTTGCTATCTTTCATTTCTCGTTTCTTGTTGACTCTTCTGCCCTTTGCGTTTTTAGGGTCGCCTTTGTTGGCATTTTTGCCCTTATTGTCGTCCAAAAAGTCTAGGTCTGTAGATTTCCCCTTGCGAACCCTCTTCAGTTGTTCTAGCATTTGTTTTTTGTCAGCGGCCTGTTTCACCTTGGAGTCAATCTGAAATCAAAACCAGTTTTATTAATTACGAAATACTAGAAATTATATTTTTTCTACACCAGACTCTTCATATACATAAATATTTGTATCTTTTCAGCGATTTTTTAGGGCTTTGATTATGAAAATGACGTCCATTTTCAACGATTTTTTTAGGAAATCCAGCGTGTCATTTCCAAGTATTTAATGGAAAGGTGGATTTTTTTGAAAGAAACTGTTAGGGGTGTCATTTCTGAGGGTTACCCATAAACCATCTTAAATGTTAATATGCGGAATCCTAACAACTGAGGCTGGTGTTTGTAATTTGCAGTACAAATAGACAGTACTAGCTACAAAAAAATAAGATAAAAATGATATCATAATAATTATGTATGACTAGCTTATGCCCGCAGCTTCGTCCGCGTGGACTACACGAATTTCGAACCCCTGTTTTACCCACTTAGGGGTTGAATTTTCAAAAATCGTTTCTTGGCGGATGTCTACGTCATAATAGCTATCTGCATGCCTCAGCCCCATACGTCTAGTAGTTTGAGCAGTGTGTTGATAGATCAGTCAGTCAGTCACCTTTTCGTTTTATATATTTAGAACAAATAAATATAGCTTATATATAAAAATTGGCTTTGTTTTTCACCATACATAGTGAGCCTGTGAGTGACTCAAACACTAAGGCGGTGGTCTGTAACAAACGCCGTAGCTCGCGTCCGACGTGATAACGCACGAGCGCCGTGCGCCGCATCCATCATCGTCATTTCGGAGCATTCTGGCGTACGGACGTCGCGTTTTTTTCATAGAAGATGGTGAAATTTACGAAGGAACAAGATGAATTACAAATAGAATCAGTTCAATTAAACAGAATTTTATTTTATTGATCAACCCTCGACCTCTCTCTTCACGAAAAGATCGTGACGCCTTTTTCTTCTCTCCTGT
Organism: Maniola hyperantus; assembly: GCF_902806685.2. Classification (NCBI taxonomy): domain Eukaryota; kingdom Metazoa; phylum Arthropoda; class Insecta; order Lepidoptera; family Nymphalidae; genus Maniola; species Maniola hyperantus. Next base: position 14,431,557 of record NC_048540.1, on the reverse strand, counting down.
TTCAATAACATGTGTAGAACAAGATCATCATCCTCTTCCTCTTCGAGAAGAACTCTTAAAATTGTTTGTTCATCCATATTTTAATCGCTCACGTCCATTCACATTGAGCGCATGCGAGAAACTAAAACACTTCCGAGTGACCATCGCAACGCTGCGCCGCGTTCAGAGTCAGCAGACGCTGGACGCGACTTTCGGCGTTTGTCACACTTTTGTTTACAGACCACCGCCTAAGAGAAGAAAACCATCCACAATATACCAAGTCCCACGAACCTGTACTCTCTTAGCGATCTTCTTCTGGTCGCGCAGCTGCCGCACCTTCTCCGTGCGCGCCTGCGCCGCTTGCTTGCTCATCAGACTCTTGCGCACTTTCTGCATGTGCTCGTCCGACTTGGCCATCTCCGCGAAATAATCATCTGGTCTGAAAGAGTAAGTTATGATCATCGTTAACCCATCAGTGACTCGCCACAAGACTCTCCTCTGGAAATGAGGAAGGTTTACAAGGTAATGAACCAGTTTACAAGCAAATGTCTTGAGAAATAAGTTACCTTCTTGTCGGTATATTTAGTTCCTTAAGCCTCTTGATGCCATCCAATACAGCAGCTTGTGCCTGTCTGTGTAAGAGGTTCTCTCTCTTGAACTCATTGAGCACCGGGTCCTGTGTGGGGTCATATAACTTGTTGCCTTTTGTATTCTCCACTACATTCCTGGAATATATCACACATTCCTATACACAAAATAGGTAAAAAACCGGCCAAGTGCGAGTCAGGCTCGCGCAATGAGGGTTCCATACTACAGTCGTATTTTTTCGACATTTTGCACAATGATTCAAAAACTATAATGCATAAAAATAAATAAAAATCTGTTTTAAAATGTGCAGGTGAAGACCTTTCATAATATGATACCCGACTTGATATAGTTATCTCACTTCGAAAGTTGAAAATACTAATTATTAGTTCATGACCACCATTAAATTTTTTTTGTGTGATCTAACCCTAAATTCTCAAGGTTTTCAGATTTTTCCCCAAATGTCAGCTATAAAATCTACCTACCTGCCAAATTTCATGATTCTAGGTCAACGGGAAGTACCCTGTAGGTTTCTTGACAGACAGACAGACAGACAGACAACAAAGTGATCCTGTAAGGGTTCCGTTTTTCCTTTTGAGGTACGGAACCCTAAAAAGCACTAAAAAAATCTGTCTATTTTATTTTATTTTCTTTATTGGGTTTACCAACAGCTTAGTCATTCACAAATACAGTCACAAAAACAATTTTAACTATGTAAAATACATTCACAAAATGACAAGCTTATTATAGGCAACCACAGCATGCATAAACTTAACATACATTTCCTAAAGCTAATTAACAAAATTAAATTACAGTCTAGGGCAAGTCGGACTTGCACTCAAAGGGTTCTGTACCATCATACAAGAAATTAAAAAAAAAATCATGGTTGCCATTTTGAAATTTTTACTATTTGTTGTCATAGCGGCAATAGAAATACACATTCTATAAAAGTTTCAACTCTCTACCTATTACGGTTCATGAGATACAGCCCGCTGACAGACAGACAGTGGAGGTTTTGTAATAGGGTCCAATTGGCACCATTTGAGTATGGATCCCTAAAAAGAAAGGCATGAGCTTGTAGTAAAGCCTCAAGTTATTGTATCATCATTCAACCCATCACCGCCACACTAGTGAGAACAGGTCAGCAAATTGTTTAAAACAAAAGTTAGAAATTCAGAATCCAAACAACAGACCAGAACAGACCCCAAATAAAAGGCTATCACTGATCTTAACTGCTGTATTTCTCAGCACTATTATCATATATTGCCTTATTAAATCCTCAATAACTAAAACATTACTATAACTAAATAATGTAATAAATACCTCCTCCTTTGTGCTGTCTGTTGCATTTGCAAGGCTATATCTGGAGCCATTGGGGCCACAGTTGTAACCAAGTCAACAGTTTCTAACCAAGGCAGTTTTAACTCAAACTCCTTCAACTTTGCCTTCAAATCTGCTACATTGTTTACATAATTCTTCTCTACTTTCTCTATTTCCTCATTTAGTCCTGGCTTGAGTAATCCTTTTGCAAAAGCCTCTTGCAACTGTAATATATATATACCCTTTTTATTTATATAGATGCAACTTTGTAATAATTTTTATCTGTGCTTTGGTTACACAATAATATAAAGCACATAAGTACAGGTAGGTGAACAAACAATGGAAAAATTTCTCTAAATTTCTCAATACTAAGTTAATGATTTTAGGCTAATTTTGTGGTTAAAAGCCATATTATTATAATGTAAATAACAGTAGATAATACCTACTAAGTTATTAATACACACAGTGATTTTTATGTTAAAAATCGTAGCTTTAGTTTTAAGTACGTATTAATTATCACCACTTAATCATATCACCTTACAAATAAAAATTTATGACAATCAGGAAGCGTAAAATTTTACCAATTCTGAATAAATAATTTCAGTTTGAGTTTGAAAAATGTAAAATAAATCATATGGTTTTACCAAGTATTTAAAAAAATAACGGGTCAATCTCAAGTAGTATAGCAGATCTCTAGGCTCCTACTAGTTGAACAAACAACATCAAATGACTCCAAGAGAGCCACTGCCATGAAAGTAGTGCCAGTGGTAATTTCTAAAGGAAACCTATGTCCGGCAATGAACGTTTATCGGTTGACGACTCGAAATAGAGAGTATTAGTTCAGATATTTAATTCTGTCATCTGAGGTGATTTAGTTAGACATTTGCGTATGCATAATGCGGTTCTGAAAAAATCTTACTCAAGATAAAGCTACATAAGCTAACAATGCTCATGGCATTTAAACCAAGGCCTGTCTATCATTCCAAGCAAACATTTGAGTAGCTAAATCCTAAAAATCTTTGTAGCGAGCAGGAATTACACTTACTTCTTCATCCGAATCAATATCTGTGTCGCTATCGTTCATTACGAAATCGCTCATACTGACGTATATTAACTGGAATATTGTTTAATTAAACTTTTCAAAGGCTTTTCCAACAAAGAAATAAAATTATTCCTTTACTATTTTACAATCACACAACATAACCTCAAAATTCCAATATTCAAAAATGACAATGTGCATTTGACAGTGACACAAATCACAGATCACTATAAATCACAGATATGTCCAGTGGCCCACTGCAATATGCAACTAGCGTGGTCCCCCCAGTCCATATTAATCTATGCCCCAGTCCCTCTCGCTCAAGCAGAGGTAACTACTTACTTGTGAAATGTTATTTCGTCTATTTTACGTTCGCTATAGTATACTGCAACCCACCATTGCACAATAACTTCAAAACAACAAAACGAATCAATTATTTATTTACAATACCTACTTGAATCAATATAAACTCACTTCACGTTGTTTGCCAAAATCTCACGTACAAATACATTTTGGAAAACAAAAAAAAGTGGCCACGGTGATAAGGACAAAACATAGGTAATCATTTTGTCACGTTCTAATAAGAGCTTAAATGCATTTAGCTATCTCGCTCTAACAGTAAGCGTCACAACCATAGCTACTTCATTGTGTTTCATAGACATTCGAGTGTCAACCATGGTGTCAAGTTGGACTATTGAGGGACTAATGTTTGTGTGATTGATAGGCTATTGTTGGTTGTATAACGCATAAAATGCATTTTGTACAGACTATACATGGGTAACATTGATATTGTAATGGATATAGTAGCGGAGGTTTTTAGGATACCATTAAAAAAGGTTTTGCGTATAGATCGACGGAAAAGAGTGAAAAATTAAATGAGGGTGCTACTTTTGTTCTTCTTGTACATGTACACCATGTACTGCAACCAAAACAATATTGATATTTGTCATTTTTGAAATTATTAAAAACATTGGAGAATCTATATCGTAATAATAGTAAAACCAAACACTATGTCGTAATAATAGTAAAATTGTATTTATAATAATTATACTTCGTGACATGCACTGGTGAATTGCTCAAAGTGTCCTAAAGGTCTTACTACCTCCCTTGTAATAGCTCATTAGTCAAAGTTAAAAACGTTTGCTTAGTTCATGTATACTTCTTGAATATAATAAAACAAGTGGAAACCCACCGTGTGCTACTACGCTACACAAAACAAAAACTCTACCCGTCTAACCGTCTTCGCATATTTGCCTTTATAAAATACCAATTTGGGGCACATCGGTTGGGTGGTGTCAATATTTTGTAATTTAATAATTTCTACTCTGAACGGTCGCACTGTTTATGTGTGCGGCAACGATACAGTCTAAAAATTATTTTTGTGATTCTTTGCGACGTTGCGACGCGCGACGCCACTTGTTTGCGACCATTTTGCGACAAACAACCGGCAGCACAACAGGGTACCTACTTTTTATACAAAGTGTTTGGCTGGCCTCTGGCCTTGATGTCGGAACGCACCTTAAAATAAAACAAAGAATCAATGGAACGCACCGATTTGTATTATTCTGGAAACTGAAATTTTAAAGTAAAAAAAAAAACTTGAACTCTTTGCTTCAACAATAGACAACTAGATTATCTCTGTATTGACAGATTATTGTTAAATTGATGGTCAACTCAACATCTTTTTATTCAACTTTTATTTAATTTGCTTCTAATTCCTATTTTTTTGAGTTTCGCAAAAGAGTAAAAAAGTGATTTATTTTTTAAATTCGTTAAAAAAAAACATATATTGTTTATTTTGTATTTATATAAAGGTAATGTATTTAAAGCTATATTTGACCGGAAATATCAAGTACTTAGACATGTTCCGTGAAACCCCCCGTTGTTTTGTATCAAGAAAATGCAATGGCCGCCATCTTCGACTCTTGTGAATGTTTTGGTCGTAGTTTCGGACTTTGAGGCCTTTTTCAATTGTGCTATGAAAATACAGGGTAGAAATAGTTTCGCTACATCGTAAGAATATTGAATTCATTAACGTACAGGTTAGTATTAAACTCCTTCATTATTTTATCTGAAAGTGTTTACATCTGGATTTCGTAGCCTAACTTTTGTGGTGCTTTATTTTTATGTGAATAGTTTGTGATATTATTAGCGTTGTTATGAATGATTCACTAAAATTATATTAATTATGTCATATTCGCTGATATAAATACACAAACCTCATTTATTTATGTATTGATATATTTAAAGCCTTTAGTTACTAAGCGGGATATTATAATGCATCAGTCCGAACAAATCAGTTTTATTTCAATTGCAAATTCATTTATTTCCGCGTTATAATTCAATTTTAGGTTAGTGTTTACTTTTGTGATGTTTGGAGACATTTCAGTTTTTGTGCCACAATAATGGCGGCAGTGAATTTTAACCTAGCCACCGATTTTCCTAATTTACGATCGACTAGCGGAGGCTTATATGTATTTTTTTGCTATTATTTGTTGTATTTTCTCGTAGGAATCAGAATAATGTGACTTTTGACTATTTTCTGGAACAATGACCTCGAATGTCATATCGTATTTGTGGACTATAAATATTTTCACAAGATCGCTATGCCGCGTTCGGCTTGTGAAGATTGCAATGGCAAGTGGATAAAAAGATGATTTTCGATTGCAGTCAAATAAAATAACTTGGGAGGCCGGGCGCTCTCCAAATCTTCTCGGGTTCGACCCAAGATGCTATTCTCAGCATGTCGGCGACATCAGAATATGAGCCAGCGGTCCGGCAAGTGAGTAGATAATCATCGCATTTCACATTATTCATTAAACTTTTCACTCTAACTCTCTCAATATAACCTTTATTTTTCACAACAAAAATGTCTGCCATCAGAAAGATTTCATCATTTTATACTAAAAATCATTCTACATAATTGATTTTTCTAAATTGTTTTATTGTTTTCATTCGTCATAAAACTAACTGGCAATTGGGTGTCATCTAAACAAAAATAGGCAGACAGCTGCATATTTCTCAACAGTTAGGTATAATTCAATATTTTGGGAAAATAAAGAATATCAGTAAAAGGGGCCTTAGTGTAACTTTGCAAGTTAAAAAACATATGGGAGATAGATTGATCTGATGAAATTATATGGAAATGTCAAATAATAGATTTATGCTGGCACACATGTAACTAGCTAACTCCATGCCTCTGTGACCATGTTAGAATTAATATTTAGCACAACTTGGTCCAACCATAGTGGTAGGGGCTGAATTATATGGTATATGTTTCTAAAAGTAGCAGAATTACAAAACCCTTACTGTACAGTAACAGTGTACTGTATGCCCTATTTAAGTATTCAACAGTTTATTACTTAACATAATTATTCCTTCTACAGTGCATATTGTTCGTCACTTTCACATTATCATATGAAACAATTTCATTTACACACAGGTAATAAATAAACGATTTGAAATTCAGTGTTGTATTATTGATACCTTTAGTTTGTAATGTAAAAATTGTAATTTGTATGTTTTTATTTTTATAAATGCAAAAAGTGTATTTGTATTTTCAGTTTTACTGGTGAGTAAAGGTTACTTAGGCCTGGTATCTATCTACCAATCTGATAGGCAGAGATGTGTCTACCTCATCAATTAGATTTTGTTGATAGATGATGTGATAATTTTTCACATCATTCTGATTGGTCTGCTAAACATATCTCTACCCATCTCCGCTATAATGGATACTGGGCCTTATACCGTACCAATGCTAAACATCTTACAGCTAGTCTGTGGAAGAATATGTACTTAGGATGTTGATAGGTGTTGTTTAAGAATGGTACAGTTTTAATTTGCTGCAATCCTTTTATTACTTATGTTACTATTTATGATTATGATTAAATATTTTTAATAATTTTTGGTCTATTGACATTAACTATCACCAAGTTGATGAATGCATTTAATAGAGCTACTTTAATATTCAAGCACTTGGTTTCTTTATGTTGATCATATGATAATTAATTCATAATATGGGGGACTGTGTTAGCTACAAGTATAGCTCTGATTGATTGAATTTAGAATTAATGGGAACTTCTACAAGGCATTGAGAATATTTGGGTGTATATTCAAATATTGTAAGATCTCAATTCCTAGCTACTTATTATATAAAGCACAATTTACAAAAAAAGAAAGATAATGCAATTTTATAAATCCAATAAGTAATTCCATTGCATACAAACTATACTTTGTGTTGCCATGTTAAAATATGTGTTTGGTTACTGGAGTTTCATGTATAATCTGTAAATAGGTATTTTTGGATGTGATGTTATGTTATGTTTTGATTGTTACTTCGCTGCTGCGACTTAATTTCATCTTATTTATCTTATCAAGAACTTGATTACTGATGTTTGTAAATTTTGTTATAGGACTATGGGCCGACCACCTCCAGTGAAAATATATATGAGCATGTTTTGGATCATAAATTAACGAATACTATGGATATATCAAGCGTAAGAACACCTGTACTAAGGACTGTTCCCCTTTCACCCACCCAGGGTGACCCTGAGCCTGATTCCACGAACCCAGAGAGCATCATTCAATCTGTTCACAAAGTAGATAGCAATGAGATTGAATATATTAATGAGAAGAGATGTGACACAGAGATGTCAGTTGATTCGCTTTCTAGAATAGTTAGGATTGAAGAAACTACTATTGACAATGTAGGGCGTGTAGCCTACCCTATTATACAAGAAGCTGATGATTCTGAAGATGGCAACTATGTAGAGAATACCGCAGCTCTCATTCAAGCTCCGTTGAATACGTCAATCGTGCAAAGCGTTGCGAAACTCCCACAGAACTTCACAATTAACGTGGATGCGGCCGTAGGTAACATTACAGCGATACAGAATGTGTCACAGGATGTAGGCAACCAAACGTTATGGTTGCCAACAATATTAGCCACTAGTGCAGCTCCTGACGGTAAAAATGAAGATGACCGACCTTCAGGTGTGTCACAGATTATAATCACTAGCGAGAGCTACGTCAATAACGCAATCCCGTCAAATCGCAGAACGAACATTATTACAGAGACCGGCTACTTAAGCCGTCCTAAAACTTCGAATGTTCAGATATTGAGCAACATATCTTTACCCAAAAATTCAAATTACCCTCAACAGTACATAACTCAGGGTAAAGAGATTGCTGCACCATTGTACGGAACACAGAATCACGTGTACAAGTTGAGTGCCAATGTGGTATCACAGAAGCAGTTGAACAGTACGATGTTGAGCACAAAGCCGCCTAAGAACCAGTCCCTGATAGGTGCCGCGTCACTGTCGCCCACCGTCATAAATAACACTTCCATGAAGAGCATGCCATATGGACACACATACTCGAAAAGCACAAACTTAAATAAGCTGAATAATGGTGCCAACTTAAATGCTATGGTTGCTGCGTCCTCTGGTAGCACGCAATGCCATATTTTATCCAGAGTTGTTTCCGGTCCCAACAAGTTATCGGTTCATTCTGGAAGGAAATCTGTAAATACATTCAAAGGGTCGAAAAATTCTCAAGCAAACCAGAAGAACCAATCGAGAGCTATAAAAATAATACAGCAGGCTGGTACTGCTCACAAGTCTGAGAATAAACCGTGGCCTTTAGCTAGCGTTACATATAAAAGTCAAGCTCCAAGCTATGGTATAGTCGAGTCTAACACTTCAAAAGTTATACAGAAGATTGGGAGTCCTACACATAAAAATCAGCAGACTATGACTGTCCAAAAAGTTCCCAAAGGTGAACGTCTCGTTCTACAATCGCCTTGTGGACCAGTTTTATTATCTACAGGTCCCATAAGCTCAAGTATGCCTAAAGGCCCACATTATGTCCAATCAGGTTCCACTCCAAACCTTAGATACGTCCAAACGTACGGGCCTGACAATCAGCTCTCTACAGTGTCCCAAGTGTCAGCCAATCAGCAGTTGACTGCACAGATCCTCAAATCTCTGGCTCAACCTAAACTAATGTTGCAACAATCTCCAACACCTCTACATACGATAAATCACAAACCTCTTCCGATTATTGCAATTGAAGAACCAGTTGAAGCTAAATCATTGAATCAAAAACGGATTGTGTTGTAAGTATTGTAATATTAAGCCTTTTCTCACATTTGAGACGTATTCAATTGTATTTTGATATAGGTACTCGTAGAATTCAAAAACTCTTAAATTGATCGCATATTTCAGAGCGCGATAAATAACCTATTTTTCTTTAGCGAATTTTCAGTACTGAAAAATTGGAAGCGCGGCTCGCCTGGAATGTCCGATCAGCTAATGCTGTCAAGTTGTGCTGTTTAATAATAGCGGAACTTGTAGAAAACTGGTTTTAACTGGCGACGCAAGTACAAATTTATATGCCAACGTGATAACTTGCGTGGGTGTTGAAACTGATCTTCTATTTGATGATAGGCAGAGTTTAGAATTCTACCTAAATAAGATATATTATTTTTAACACAGTTTTTTCTTGCAGTGGGGATAAATCAACATTATTGACAGCAGATGATATTATTGGTATGGAGGAGAGACCCAATCTTTCTGAGGAGTTGCGTCGATATTCCTTCCAAGCACTGGCGTTTATCATGCTCGATCACACATATGCTTTGCCTGTACAGAAACAGCCCATCGTCAGTACCCCAACTAGCATTGTGGCTTCCTTATCACCAATCATGACTTCGACGATTACGACGTCTACTCCAATGAGTCCATTAAAATGTTCCCCCATCCCAGTGACTTCGATTTCTCAAGAGCTACCTCCAGTCATACCGATTAGTATCGTCGGAGCTCCCATACCAGTGACGTCTGTTCAACTCGGAGCTCTGACTTACAAGCCCCAGCTTCCTCCATTGCCTCCTCAAGATGAGGATACTGCATCTGTTATATCTTCGATAGAAGGAGAAAGAAGACCTCCGCTTCCCGGTGGTAGTGACACAGAGACTGCTCCGGAAGGAGAGGAAGAGGGGAAAACTAGATGTATTTGTGATTTTGTACATGATGATGGGTATATGATATGCTGCGATCGATGCGGTGAATGGCAGCATGTCGATTGTATGGGAATAGATCGGAATAACATACCCGATGCGTACATGTGTGAGCTATGCCAGCCGCGGCCTGTAGATCGACGTCACGCTAGAGCCATACAATTGAGGAAGAGAGAAGAGCTAAGTGCGCTGGGTGCATCGGATTCGGATTCCTCGGAATGTGGACGGCCTCCAGGTCAAAGAAGAAAACGGTTATTAACTGTTACCACATATACTGATACCAGTGGATCATGTGTGACCACATATAACTCCAGTATGCCTGTTCTACCACCTTTACCCCAACCCTCTCTAACCTTACCAAAAAGAGGTCCCAAACGTCCCAAAAAAGCAGAGGTAGTTAGAAAAGTCACTAAGAGAAAATTAGTAGAAAAACGTGTGAAGCGAAAGAAGGAAATGATGTTGAATAGAAGCAAATACAACACTAACATGCCTACTCAATCTCATTGGCGGGACCAATACGAACAGGCTGTGACGAACCACTACAGCCCCGAACTGCGCGCTAAGATTATGAAATATAGCAGCAAATTAGGTAGTACACCTAACATGGCTGCAGCAGTAACCGCACATTTATGTACAACAGTGCCTCACGCGGGTGGAAAAATACTTATCGCGACAAAGGACCTTAAGGACAACTCTCCCATTATAGAACTGAGAGGCAAATACATGCTGTCAATCCAGCACAGGCCCCAGTTACAAAACTCAGCTAGAGCAGGGAGTCAAAAACCTGGGCCTTTCGTATTTTTCTACAGATTACCAAAGGATAACACTCAAATTTGTATAGACACAAGGACGTACGGGAACGAAGCGAGATTCGTCCGCCGTTCTTGCAAGCCTAACGCTGAATTACAGCATTGTATCGTTAAAGGAGCTTTACACGTTTATATTGTGACAATAAGCGATATTCAATCCAATACTGAAATCACGGTTGGACATGACACGAACGGTAGCAAGCAACCTTGCGCTTGTGGTAATCCTAAACACTGTAAAGTCAATGGGCTAAGTCCTTTGGTTACCAGAAAAAGCGTGGATTACACGCAAAGAGAAAAGAGAAGTAGGAACAGGTGTTTTAGTGCATCTTCACCTGTATCGCCTCCTTTAACTCCTCTCGTGACGACTCCTATAATGGATTTACCTTCACCATTTGGCATCGTTAAAACAGAGAAGAAATCGCCTATAAAACACGAGTATCCTCCGATGTCGCCAGTCAAACAGCCTTTACTTTCTCCAGACTTCCCTGCTCCTGTAAAATTCGAACCGTTATTCATGAAGCATGAAAAAGAGGAAGAAATTGACTTAACAGCAAAAGAAGAAATGAAACCAGAACTAGATGAACCTGATTATGTTAAAGTCGAACCTAAAGTAGAAGAGCATATTGAAGAACCAGAAGAAGAAATGGAGTTAGAACCGGAATCAGAAACGGAAGCAATCATTTCAGATATAAAAATTGAAGAACATGAAATCAAAGAGGAAGAAGTTTTGCCTCCTCCGGTGGTTGAGGAGAAAATTGTGGAACCTATAAAAGAAATTGTGAATCCAATAAAAGAAATTGTGAAACCAATAAAAGAAATTGTGAAACCAATGAAAGAAATCATAAAGCCTGTCAAAGAAAATGTGAAGCCTATAAGAGAAAATGTTAAGCCTATAAAAGAAAATGTTAAGCCTCCAAAAGAAATTGTGAAGCCTGTAAAAGAAATTGTGAAACCGATAAAAGATGAGAAACCGGTTCTGGTTGAACCTAAAATAGAACCTAAAGCAGAACCGAAGATTGAACCTAAAGTAGAACCAAAAGTGGAACACGAGAGACCTGTCACTAGGGAGTTAAGTGCCAAGTCTGCATGCCATGACAGGTCATCACGATCGAGTCGAACCACTTGCGTCAATCAAGACTCCTTGGACGACAAAACTGATGATTCGCAAGACAAAATCACTGCAGCCAATAAGGAAAAAGAAAAACGGAAAATGGTAAGGGAGTTTGAAATTTTATGAGATGTATTCAAATTTTTTAGATCCAAACAGGTGCTGAATTTCGATTGAAGTTTTTGCAAAGCATTATGGCAATATTAGGCTCCTCTATTAAGAGAACAATGGGCCCGGATCTCAAACAAACTTGAGATTCAGGCCCATTGTTTTGTTATTCACCGAAGTTTTCGTCTAGTCAAAAATTATAGAAAATATGATTGCATCAAAAGATAAAAGTGCTATTTTTATTGTCATTTTGATTAGTAGTTACCAATCGGAATTCTATAACATTCTTTGCTTCTTTATTTTTTAATTAAAAAAAATTGCCTTTTTAGACTCGAGAAGAACGTAAAATGGAAGCAATAATGAAGGCCTTCGAAAGGATGGAAAAGGCTCAGCAAAGGAAACAGGAAGTAAGGGAAAGGCAAAAGCGAAGGGAATCCGATCCACACCCGACTAACATTGAAAAGGATGACGATGACGATTTACACTGCAGTTCTAAGAAGAGAAAGAAGTAAGTCTTAACACTTCACCATTTATTGATTTTGTATAACTTATTTTTGAAATACATATTGTGTTCTCATTTCTGATAAATAATTCGAGACAAAATCTTTTGCCTCCTAAATCACGCTATTTAAACGGCTCCCTTTGTAACGTAGTAATTGTTTTTTTTTTTACAAAGTATTGATACTTTTACAAAATACATTTTAGATTTCGGTAAACGTTACATGATTTCATATACTGTAAAATATTTTTCCTCTAAATTAATTTACTATACATCAGCGCCGAACAGGCCAAGAGGCGCAAATATGAAAACCTCGATGGGAGCTTCGTATTCGTGCCTTTTGGTGTGGAGACCTTGGGGCCGTGGGGCCCGGGGGCTCGAGCTCTTTTTGAAGAAATTGCGAAAAGAGTTATCGAGTCAACCGGGGACCCGAGAGCTGGCAGCTACCTTGGTCAAAGAATTAGTTTGGCCATCCAAAGGGGTAATGCTGCCAGCATCTTGGGTACAATGCCTCGCTGCGGTGGTCTCGATGAGGTTTTAGATTTAATTTAATTTATTTTAGTTTTAATTTCATGTTGTTTTTTTTTGATTTAAGTTTATTAATAGTTTGTTTCTGTAATAGTTATGTAATATTTTTTGTGTGCAATAAAGTATTCCTACCCCTATTATAATTAATTTACTATACTCTTTCCACACAAAAAAGTTACGTAATCCCATACAAATGACAGAACCAAAAATCTCAGTGGGCGTTAACCATTTTGAGGCACCAACCAATCACAATCATGTTTTCAAAAAACATTCGAAACTTAATTCGCTATACTAACTTCATTTCGTGGATAGAGTATAAGTATTGTTTAATTATTTGACGTTAATAAAAAATTATAGTGAAATATTTTACTAATCTTATGTTTTTTTCTTTCAGACGTAAAGGCCGCGCGCGCACAGCATCTCAGTCTAACAGACGGCGACTCAACTCTGCCGACAGTGATATGGTGACATCGGGAGACGAGGCTGGACCGTTATCTCCTCGAGGCCCGATTCAAGCTGAGCAGCCCTTACCTACACCCGAGGCTGAAATACCACATGAACCGGTCAACGAGGTAAGCTCGCTCCCATAGACAATACTAGTCAATGGAAAGGGATAATAATAATTATTCACTAGACATCCACCTACATACAAATATTTAATGTTATCCTAATCCTAATAATATTATAAATGTGAAAGTGTGGATGTTCGGATGATTGGATGTTTGTCACTCAATCACGCAAAAACGGCTGAACGGATTTGGATGAAAGCAGATCGCCCGTGAACGGGCCCTCTTTTGTGGCGTCGTGTCAAAACTTATTTTTTTTTAAATGTGTAATTTTTTTACGATTATGTTTTATAACGACTTTTTTCACTCTATTATTGAAAATATCCACAATTACAGTTAGAATCGTAAACATGCATTTATTTTGAAAAAGTATTAATTAAATATAACCTTAATATCAGCAATATAAAAAATAAGATTTCTTTATAACCAGGGTGAATAAATTGAAATCGTTTGCAGAATATAAAGAGTTAATTATTTGTCTACACAATAAAATTAAAACCATGGTGACATAACAATTATATTAGGGGGGCCCAAAGCTCCTAAGAAAATGGGCAATCTCTTTTGGAATGGAGATAGATTATACCCTGGATTAACACATAGGCTACTTTTTATCTCGGAATATGAATGAGTTCCCGCGGGATTTTGAAAAATGTAAATCCACGCGGACGAAGTCGCGGGCATCAGCTAGTAATTAATAAATATAAATATTCTTTTTTGTCAACCGTACCCTTTTTCGTAGCTATGACGTCATCTTTTAACGGTCGCGAACTGCATTCTCTGTGGTCGTTTAGAGTTACATGAGACATTATCTAAACAGTCACTTTTGTTAGAAAATAATACTCTATCCAAACTTTGAAATTCCTCAATAAAATAATGTCAAAGTCATTCAGTCAATAAATTCAATATCTACACAATTAGGCCACTTCAGCGTTATCTGACCTAGTAACACTGACGTTTTTTTCCACAATAATAATTGAGTTATAAGCAGAAAGTTCGATAATAGTCCCTTTAGAGTAGAAAAGAATGGTTTTTTATTCACAACTTCGTTCACAGGATCTCGGCTTAAGCTCCGCGTGCCTTCTCGTCGAAGCCGCGGTCGGTTCCGTAGAATCTGCGTTCAAACTTCCCAAAACGAAGAAAACCATGGCAACTGAATGGATCGGACGCTCTCCCGAACGAACCCCGTCGCCGTACCAATCCCCATACAGACCCTCGTTAGTTTCCGCTCCGTCACTAGAGAGCTTAGTCCGAGTCGCTTCTACCATGATTGGTGATCTTAGTGCAACTCAAGAGTATCACGAGGAAGAGCAGCAGCCTCCATCGCCTCCCAGAACTCCCGGAAGGGAGAGGAATAGGCCTCCGAAGAAGGCTAAAAGGGTAACCAGAAGCACTCCAACAGTGGAAGTCCCTGAAGTGATTCCAGTACAGCACAGTGCAAAGAAACGTTGGTTGCGACAAGCGATCAGTGAGGAGAGCGATTCGCCGATGATGGGTAAGGAAAGGATCCCGTCATTTAGGCTCGGACTATAATATGTATTTTGAAGTTCCAACAATCTTATAAGTCCCGCAAATTGCTATTCCGCTGGAACCATGTCTCATTAACATCGAAATGATGTCATTTTGACGTCAGCCGAAATAAAAATATACCATCAGCTCGAAACTTCAGTCTAGTGCTGACGTCACTAAAATGGCGGCCACGCGCATTAGCAATTTGCGGGACGTATACCACAAATCGTATGTTTTTTATTTTTTTTTAAAGTATATTAGCCATATTAAATAACTAATATTCCCCTTTCCTCTCCAACTAAGCGTCATGCTTGTGCTAGGAGTAGGTACGACAATAGTGCAACGGGCGGGGTTTGAACCGTCGACCTTTCGGTTTTCAGTACACTCCTTTACCTGTTGAGCTATTGAGGCTCCAAATGTATTAAAAAAAAATATGTCTTATTTTCATTTTAAAGTCTCGTGTTAAAAATTAAAATATAATTACCAATTAAAAAACAATAAAAATCTGTACCATGGAAGTGGACTATGTTGTAATCCGAGCCTCCATTTGTTTTTCCAAAATATATCATGACGTCATTTTAGTTGTAGATGCATTTGTTTCAGAATCCCCTCCGAACGAAATAGTGACTCCATTGAAGAAAAGACGGATGGCGCGAGAATCGTTGTCGTGCGAACAGAATACTATGGTCACCGTAAGTTTCTAAATAGATTACCCTATTTCTGAAGTCCAGTTCAGTCCAGTCTAGCCTTAGAGTTGGTGGGACTGCTAATTTCCTAGGAACAGGCTGACATTTCTGTGATTATGACTGTAATTTTTTTTTGTTTAGTGTAACGACGAGACATCGCCAGTGTTAACATCTGAGGACTCACCGGTCAAAGAAGACGCGTTGTTATTAGCGCGACAGTACAAACGGAACATAATGGACATGTACAGTCGAGATCGGACGCGCTCCGATAGTGGACAAGGCTCTGATGACCAGTGCAACATAGATCATGACGTACTAAACGTCAACATAAGAGGCGTGCATAACCAGGAACATATAAGGAGAATCATTGGAGTACCTCCAACACCTGAAGAGGAAATGCCTCCTGAGATAACCAAACCGGAAGATGTCTTGACAAATAATAACAATTTGGAACCGGATGAGGGGGCTTACAATAATAAAGTTGTGCCAATGGATATAGATACGACAGTAGTGACGCAAACCAAAATAGAATCAAGTGAAAACATACCAGAAATCAAAGATCTAAAAGGCATAGAGAGCCCGAATGACAAAGCACACAGTTCCCAATCGGCTGACACGAGTGGCAGCTCATCTCCACAAAGAGACGAAATGGACGACATCCAGAAGAAAATACACTCGTTTCATACTGAAAACATACAAATACTGAAGAGTAGGAATAAAAAACCGCCTAAAGAAAAGCGAAAGAAGGTTAATTTAAATTTTGATCTTAATATGGTAGACGATCAGATCAGCATACAGTTGCGTACGGAGGATGACACAAGTTCAAAATCGCCTGAAATCAATGGAGATATACACGAGGAAGCAAATTCTCATGAGGATGTGAAACTACTCGTTTCGCCCGAAAACATACCTCTACCTCCAGTAGAGTCAATACCTCTACCTGCACCGGAGAATATACCGCTACCGGAAGAAACAAGTCCGGTTGTCATACCTTCTCCCGAAACGATACCACTACCTGAGGAGCCTATGAAACCTGTCGTTGTTGAAACTGTGGTAGAAAAAAGGGATGAAACTGTTGAGGAAAAGGAGGATAGACCCTCAGTGCTAGATAATGCCCTACCGTTTTCGACTCGATTTAGTTCAACAGGTTTGTTTTCTGGGATCTTCAGCAACATGTCGCACTCGTTCAAAGTGGACACGACGATAAATGAAAACATACCGAATATGTCGTTGATAAAAAGTGCGATAGATCGGACGACCAGTTTGGACGCCGGGCTGTTTGAAGCATCGAGCCCGGCGGACGAGTTGCGCAGTGTTCAGGAGCTGTTGACCCGTGTTAGTAATATGGACAGCAACAATAGCGTGCTGCTGTCGGGCGTGCTGCGAGGCACGACGGCGTCGCCGCGGCCCTGCGCGCGCTCCGACCCGCGCCTCAACCCCCCGCCGCAAGACAAGCCCAAACCCGTCCGGAGAAAGGTGAGCTCCTCAAAGAATTACAGTACATACTAATATTATTTCCATATTAATTAAATAAATAAATAAAATAAAATAGCCTTTATTCTCTGATACAATTAGTTATACATCTTATATTACTAACTAACCATATTACTAATTTCTTATTTCCTATTATTTATACATAATTTATTCTAAAAATTGGTAACACCAGCAATTTACAGATCAGGTTGTCCTCTTTGGACATAGGCCTCCTCTAGACTTCGCCATTTTTCCCTGTCTAACGCCTATCCATATTAATTACTAATTAATTATTATCAGAGTTGGCAATGTGGCTAATTCCGTTATACACAATCTCTAAACTAAGCTTAAATGGCACGTCTAAATCAATTGCTATCCCTTTCATAATGTTGCTTGCGGAAAAGGATAGCACTAGATTTAGACCTATTAATTTAGTTTAGTTTAGAGGTTGTGTACAAGAGAATTGGCCCCATTGTTTTAAAGTTTAAATTGCTTACAACAAGTATTTTAAACATAATGTTCTCAAAGGTGTGTGAAGTCTACCAATCTGCACATGGCCAGCATGGTACACTATAGCCAAAACGCTCCTTTGAGAGGAGTCTCGTGCTCTGTAGTGAGCCGGCGATGGGTTGATCATGATGATGATGACATAATATAGTTATTATACATAATATAAAGCTGTAATCCTTACTAATATTATGAATGTGATTGTTTGGTGTTTGGATGTTTGTCACTCAATCACGAAAAAACGGCTAAACGGATTTCATTATGAAATTTGGAATGCAGATAGATTATATCCTGGATTAACAAATAGATTACTTTTTATCCCGGAAAATTAAAGAGTTCCCGCGGGATTTTGATATATGTAAATCCACGCGGATGAAGTTGCGGGCATCATCTAGTACCAAATAATTAAATTGCTGAAATCGTTAATGCATCGAAATAAAATTGCATAATGCAAAACCATCAAAGTGAGCAACAGGAACTGGTTTGGCAAAGATGGCAAGGTCTCGCGTTGACCTTGATCTTACTAAAGTGCATTTAAAAGCTGTTTCCACTCTTTTTATTCATTGAATGTTTTTTCTTACAACTTATTTGCACACTAAGGCTGAGATCTATAGAGCGCACTTTGACTTTGCTCAGATTTAAGATTGAGTTAAAACTAGACAGATTTATGTGAGTATATAGCTCTGCCTCGTTTTAACTCTGTCTTAAGTCTAAGCTAAGTCAGAGTTTACTCTATAGATCTCACCCTAAGTTTGTCGCACATTGCCGCAAGAGCAACGCATTTTTCAGTACAGCGAGTCGGCTGCATTTGACGCCAGTCGTATTTCTTCGACGCGTTTGTTGAGGCCGACTCCTGCTGCTCTACTATTCGCGCTCAAACGGATAAACCGATTTGCATGCGGTTTCTTTTAATCGAAATGAGATTTCTGAAGAATAAGTGTTGAGATAGACTAACAAAATATTATTGATTTATTTTAGATTAAAATACATTGATATTAAGAGGTTCAGTCAAAAATCTTAGCGGTAATAAATTTGGATCAAGGTTAAAGATAAGATATTAATTAAATAATCGTGCGTTTGATATTGGGATTTTTTTCAGTTTATTTATTACTAGCTGATGCCCGCAACTTCGTCCGCGTATATTTACGTTTTTCAAAATCCCGCGGGAACTCTTTGATTTTTCGGGATAAAAAGTAGCCTATGTCCTTCCCCGGAATATAAGCTAACTCTGTGCCAAATTGCATCAAAATCGGTTGAACGGTTATAGGCTGTGAAAAGCTAGCAGACAGACAGACACACTTTCGCATTTATAATATTATTATGGACTAGCTTATGCCCGCGACTTCGTCCGCGTGGACAACACGAATTTCAAACCCCTATTTCACTCCCTTAGGGGTTGAATTTTCAAAAATCCTTTCTTAGCGGATGCTTACGTCATAATAGCTATCTGCATGCCAAATGTCAGCCCGATCGGTCCAGTAGTTTGAGCTGTGTTTTGATAGATCAGTCAGTCGGTCACCTTTTCCTTTTATATATTTAGATTATAAAATGTTTGTCTACTTCACTTTTGGTAAGATTCAGATTTACTTAGATTTTTTGAAGAATAATGTGCGATGCGATGCGGCGAAATAAGACCGCACGTTTTATGTAGGACTATCAAATGTGGAACTTACATCCCATCTCCCAAGTAATAAGATGGATATTTCATAATATTTTTATTAAAAGCCCCTAAATGTTAGAAATGAAAAAGTTGTTCGCAGTTAAGTATATTATGTCTTAAACAGAAATTGACGACCATCTTGGATTTTAAAAAGGGCAATCATGTGCACTCTAGAATTCCTCGGAAATGAAACCCGTATTGATTTCCTCAATTTATTTAAGGCTGATGGCTTATGCAACTTAATAAATCCGCAGCGGTGGCAGTCTCTGCGCATATAAGAGTTGAAAATTGGCGTCTTTTTACTAGGATGTAAAGCCCGCGGTCTAATATCGATGTTTTTGGTCGCATACAGCTCTCTATCAGCGAGTACCGAAAGCGGCACCTGGGCGCGGCGACGGAGGAGGGCGGCGGCGCGGGCGGCGGCTCGTCGGGCGAGGGCGGCGAGTGGTCGCGCGGCTCGTCGGGCTCCGCCTCGCTGTCGCCGCAGCGCCTCGACGCGGCCGCGGCGGCGGCGGCCGACGAGCTCGAGCAGCGCCTGCACAGGGACCTCCACGTGCAGCTACCGAAGGGTAAGTTGATCCGTGATTGGTTGGCTGTTATATCACGTCATACTCAGCCCCCCGCATTGGTTACCACGCGTCTTCCTAGTCTGCCGCGTGCGAAGGTAAATGTTTCCCAACTCGTGCCTCGAGATCTATGCTGTTTACTGCCGTTTTTCGACAGTAACATTTTGTTCATTTTAGTTTAGTTGCATTACATATTATGACGACTCAAATTCTCCCTCTAAACTTTTTAGCTTACAACATTGTACTATAATAATATTATAATACCTCTCATGACCTCTATAAATGATGGCGGCTTCAAAACAGTTGATCTGTTTGGCGGCCATATTGACCAGATATTATAGTCGACGCATTTTAAACTAAGTCGTCGAGTTGTCTGCCTGTTTCGCTCGCACTTATAGGTCGCTGGCTAGGTGCCAGTAAACCTGTAAGTGCGAGCGAAACAGACAGATAACTCGACGACTCAGTTTAAAATTCGTCGACTATAGCAGCTAGTGTCAATTGTTGGTGACCTACTAATAGACAAGTAATAATTTAATCACACAGTTGCGGTACTATTGCGGTAATAATACATATATGTATTTAGACAGCGATATTATAAAATGCAAAAACCAGTAAAGAAACAGTAGGTATTGAACAACGATAAACATAATGTAAACATATGCGCCGAACTCCTTTATCACCATAAAATGTTCATGTACATTGTACATATTACATAAATATACATATACTACTTACTGAATGCAGTTACAACTTGATAAGATATAAAATGTTCAATTTATTCCACATTTACCTACATAAAATAATATCATGATAACCTCTATACTGCTCTATAAAGCTGTGATAGCCTAGTGGTTAGGATGTCCGCCTTCTAATCGGAGGTCGGGGGTTCGATCCCGGGCACGCACCTCTAATTTTTCGGAGCTATGTGCGTTTTAATTAATTAAATATCACTTGTTTTAACGGTGAAGGAAAACATCGTGAGGAAACCTGCATGCCGAAGAGTTCTCCATAATGTTCTCAAAGGGGTGTGAAGTCTACGAATCCGCAGATGACAAGTGTGGTAGACTATTGCCAAAACCGTTTTCACTCTGAGAGGAGACCCGTACTCTGTAGTGAGCCGGTGACGGGTTGTTTATGATGATGAACCTCTATACATCTTCATGGTAATAATTAAGTACCTTATTTATTATTATTGCATTTCACGTTTGCATTTTGCATTTTTATTTTTACAAGTTAAATTTTATGTGTCATAATTGGAAGTTGTAAGGCATACTCGGCATTACGGCATTAGCTAGTATTGTCCAGGTCACAATAGTTAGGGAACTTGTAACAAACCTCGAGGCGTCGATGTCAATGGCAGGCGTCAAATGCTTAGTACATTTGACGCAGGTAAGGTAAGGACTAAGGTAGCCCTATTTTTCTACGATTTAACGTCACCATAGCCTAATATTTGGCATATCGTCGATTCAGTGGCCCTACCGCGGTTGTTTGACAGCTACAATGTCACGATCGCAATCATCTCTGATTGGTTAATGCATGCTCACTATTGGCCACAATGCATTGTTGCAACAAGAATCGCACAAATTCAGCCAATCAGAACAATTGAGATTGTAATAATGATTGATGCAGGTTTTAGACAATCGCCCTACAGGATCAAACCGAGAGTTCCTCTAAGTTCACTCTGGTATTGTTATAAAAATCGCCCGTACTAAGTATGCGACTGTTTGAAATGGCAATCGGGGAGGGAACGTCCCGCACACCCGCACAGCCCCCAGCGCTAACCCGGTGCGGGGTGCCCCCCCGCCTCATACCCCGATTGCTATCTCAACCCGTCGCGAACTATAGATGCGTCGTAACTTTGTTTTGCAGTTTGACTCAACAAGCCATTGTTTGCATCGTAAACACACATACATGTTTGTATAATTAATTTCAAACTTGTGTTTTTTCTATACCCAACTAAACAATATACGTTAGATAATGAACTTTATTCTAATAAACATAAAACCTAAAATTGTATAACACTATGATAAATGGTACTTGTAAGCCAACTCTGAATGCCTAAGCTGTGAGCTAATCCGGTAGGATATAGTTATGTATATATGACAATAACACGTTTAGTTTTTTTTTTAAAAGAATATTAGCCATGTTAAATGACTAATATTCCCCTTTCCTCTCCAACTAAGCGTCAGGCTTGTGCTAGGAGTAGGTACGACAATAGTGCAATGGGCGGGGTTTGAACCGTCGACCTTTCGGTTTTCAGTCCACTCCTTTACCGGCTGAGCTATTGAGGCTCTCACATTTGAGTTTGATTTTGAGTTTTCACATTTTTTTTAATGCAAGTTGTGTTTTATTTTAGTATATGTTTACAATGGATGTTTTGTAACTTTATTCGGGTTGCTGGGCCATATCTGACCACATATCTAATAGATAAGCTACAGTACGCGGCCGAAAGTGATGAACATTGGCCTTTAGAATGTTATTTTTTCTTTGTAGAGCGTTGTCTCTGTCACTCATACCCATATGACGTTTTGTCGGCCTCAACGACCGAGACGGTGCTCTACAAATCTGCTATCTCCTTCTAAAGATCGATGTTCATTATTTTCGGCCGCGTACTGTACTAGCGTGGCCCCCATAGTCCTTGTCGCTCGAGCAGAGGTACTTATGTATTTGTAATATGTTATTCCTTCTATTTTACGTTCGGTTATTGTAGCCTGATATACTGCAACAAATAATATATTTTGCCTGGTGGAATTAAGGAATAACACTTTTTAATTTTTATGGCGGCCATTTTGAAATTATTATTAGTTGGAATCCAATTTTATTATGCAACTTGCTTACGCTCGCGACTTTGTCCGCGTGTCAAACCCGTTTTTCCCCCTTAGGGGTTGAATTTTCAAAAATCCTTTCTTAGCGGATATTTACGTTATAATAGCTATCTGCATGCCAAATTTCAGCCCGATCCGTCCAGTAGTTTGAGCTGTGCGTTGATAGATCAGTCAGTCAGTCAGTCACCTTTTCCTTTTATATATTTAGACAACGTTGCAAAGTGTCTCTATCAATTAAAAAAGAAACTATGCAAATCGGTTCAGTAATCTCGGAGATTTTGGTGTACATAAGTAGAAAACACAACTCCTCCTTTTCTGAAAGTCGGTTATAAAAGTAGCCTTTAGCAAGTAAAGAAATGTAATGTAATGAAATGAAAATATTTTTTATTCAACTAAACTTTCACAAGTACTTTTGAATCGTCGGATGCATCTACCACTGGTAATGCCTAGTATAAGGCAGTAACCCTGGTTAATGCTTTACTTGTCTGTGAAAGTCCCGTCAAAATAGGTTCAGCCGTTCCGAAGATTAGCCCGTTCAAACAGACAGACAATAATTTTAAAAACGTGTGATTTAATCATTACAGTTCAAATAACCATAATATGAGCCTAACGTGAGGTAGTTATTTCGATATTATAGAAATACACTTCAATTTTATTTATTAGTATAGATTTGTTATCTGTCTTCCCTAGGCGTGTTCGACGCTCAGCCCACAGCGTCCGAGCGACAACGCGAGAACCTGAGCTCTCGACTGCGGCGAGAGTTCGGCCTCGCGCTGCACGACGACGACGACGCGCGCCTCGCCGACACCGGTGAGTTGACGTGACGCACTGCTGCACAGCACACGACACCAACCACACTAAACTCTCGCCTATAGAACGTACATTGACTTAGCTCTGATTTTACCTAGAAATTAAAACGAGACAGATTTCTGTCTCTCGACTATACAGGTGTAACCAGAACTGGCATACCCCTTCCAGGTTAACCCGATTCCATGTTAGACTGCATCATCACTTACTACCAGGTGAGATTGCAGTCAACTTGTATAAAAATAAAAGTAAATATAATACACACTCCACACAGCTCAAGTACTTTTATTTAACTTATATTAAAACAATATTAACTAGTGTCTGTTTCCATTGCTGCAGACGCGGTCGCGAATCGCTGCGACAGATAGAGGCGCGCCGCGGCGCGGAAGTATTTTTGTAAATCTCACGCGACGCCGGGCGGCGCGCTTGTAATATACACTTTTATAATCGATTCGGTTTTATTGTATTGTATTATATTATGTTCGGTTTCGTGTCCAGTGCGAGAACGCTCTACGATTGGCCGCGGGCGGTTTTTCCCCGCAACGTTTTGCGGTTCGATGAAATGAAAACAAGCGGAGTTGCGAACGCACTGGCGATGATTCATCGCGACTGATTTTAAAAACGCGACTTTGATATTGACGCGCAGAATATAACCACGTATAATGCATACATTTTGAGATCTTCTTACTCGCCATTTTAGCTCCGTGTCAACTGTCATGTCAAAAGTACGTTCTTAGTCCATAATTTAAAGGTGAACCGTACTTTTAAAGAAGAGCTAGAATGGCGAGTGAGATCTCAAAATGTATACCGATTTGTAATACACAACTGATCTCTAATGAAATTAAGAGCGGTTTGAAATCGCGAGTGCGTGTTCTGCGGTTGTGCACGCTGGAACCGCGGGAGAAAACCGTAGTGCGTTCTAGCACTTATCGTTTTTAATTTTTTCTTCATTTTCACGGTTTTTCTGCAAGTACAAATTGTTTTTATTTCCCTCTGTACATATTGTATATAGGAGAGTTATAAGGTAATTTTACGGTACGTATAGGTAATATAATGGTATAATTAATATTATTGAATAGAGAAAAGATTTTTTATATGTGTACACACAGTGTTTTATGTATCATTGCGATATGTTTATTTATTGAATATATTGGAGATTCGAAGGGGTTGTAATTGTATGTCGAATTGGCTAATAAGATTTTTGTACGCAATAATGTAAGTAAATTAAAATTATTGTTTATATTATTTTATTTGTTTAACTATTTCTTCTTTTACTCGTATACAACGAGTCCGATTGTTACCATCCGTTGATTACGCCACACTTTAAACAAAAGAGTGTAAACATGTGACAAATTAATAGGAAGAGGAAACATCTCAACTTTTGTGATATCATATCATGATATGAATTTTTGTGATTTTGAATTTGATCAGTATAGTCCGTACAAAATGAAAACTCACTCGCTATTTTAACTGTCACAACTGTCATCTCAAAAGTATGGGTCACCTTTATAATAAAATCGTACTTTAGATATGTCAGTTCACACAAAGCTAAAATTTTGTACGCATTTTATCACAAATTAACTATAACAATGGTACTGATTCTGAGCACAACTAAATTTTAGACCATTCGCATCCTCTTCTTACTAATATAATATGAAAAGAACAGACATAGTTTGACAGCTTTAAGTTTAATTTAGAGCCGTCAAACCTCGTGACTTAAGCTGCCAGTCGCGAGCGTATCGTTTAAATTTGTAGCGTGCACTAAAATTTAGAGTCTAAATGTAAAATTCATGTTCCGTCCTTTTTTAGCAATATTAAAAAAAGAGGATGCAGATATTCTAAATTTAATTTAGCGAAAAACAACAGAATAAGCGCCATTCAAATCATAACATTCAACTGCAAATAATTGTGACAACACATTAATTCGAAAAGTGACAAATTATGTCACAATTCATTTTGTGAACAGCTGCGCCATTGCGGTACAATGACAGCTACAATGTCACGATCGCAATTACCTCTGATTGGTTGACGCTCGCTCACTATTGGCTACAATTCATTGTTGCAACAAGAATACCATAAATTCAGCCAATCACAATAATTTCGATTGTAATAATGATTGATGCAGGTTTTACGGAATCGACCAGCAGTTGTTATTCCAATGTCATATTCTAAACCTAGATATTGAATATACAAACTATATTATTGAAAATATTCTAGATGAATTGTTATATTGTTATACCTAAATGTTACATATTTACAACTTTAGTGACATGAATATGACAAACTCACGTGACAAATTAAAGTAGGGTAGAAAGAAATATATTATTAACACGCGTCGCGAGACGAAATTACGTAGCGCATGTTGAGTTAAAATTCCTAGCATTTTTATGACTAGTGGTGTCATGACTTTTTGTAGTCCATAAAATACTATGATGTCATTTGACGCCAACGCGTCGCATGTTTTTGACGTGTGTGACGTAATCAAAGCATGGCCCCTTAGAGAGAGCGCACACTGCAATGCGGCGAGTTGCGGTGCGTTTTAAAATCCATAAATTTAAATTTAAATTAATAAAAATCGGGTGCGGAATCCATGTAGTTCTATAGTTCACAGATTTTGTGGGGGAAAAACGCACAGAAATTACCGTGGTGCGCGCTAACTCTTAGACTCCGTTCACATGGCATTAACACCGCACGGTTGTTTGCAGGATACATCTTACCAAATACGCAGCGACGCAGACATTGAGCCTTAGATCTATTGAGCGTACTTTGACTTTGCTCAGACTTAATACACTGTTTAAACGATCGGTGACATAAGTCTGTCTTGTTTTAACGGAAACTTAAGTCTGAGCAAAGTCAGGGTAATATGGTCTATAGATCTCGGCCCTAGGTATAGTATAAAACCGTTCACACGGTTAAAACTGTACTTTTTTTTGCAGTACAAACACCATGTGAATGGTATGTACATATGTGCCACTACGAATTCGGTAAGATTTTATCCTGCAAAAAACGTGCCGTGCAAATGTCGTGTAAACGGGTTGTTTCGTGTAGGTCTCTTGTTAGTGTAGATTACATTGTGTAATTTAGTGTCGATAAAGCCATTCTTAGAGGTAAATACGTGTCATAATTATGTAAGAAAGTGCGTGATTGCAAAGTTTTACATCACATGGTACAGGCCCTTATTTATGTACGGTACGCTAGATTTTGCTGCCGGTTTTAGATTTTCGTTACTATATTACAGTCCAAAACCGGAAGGCCGGCACGTCGCGATTGGCCGAATTGGGCGAATCCACAAAATTCCGAAGCCAAAAGCCTTATGAATTTTCAGGCCAATCTAGAAGTGCCTTCGTCTTTGTTTCCAGAAGCATGAGTGTAACTTTTCAATTTGACCTTATAACTCGTGCTTTCAAAGTAACTAATCGAAAATAGCGGCGCTGATCATTCCATCTCACTTACACACTATAGTAAGAGAGTGAGAGGGAGTTATTAGTAGGCCAGTTGCGATAAGTTTATAAGCACGAACTTTTAATGTACGTCCTCGTATATAGAGTTACGTTTTAACGTTACACTATTTATGAGGACTAGCAAATAAACTCAAAATGACTACTGTCCTTAGCTCGGTTCGAAACTAGCTGTAAAATAATACCAGTAAAACAATCAGTCAATATTTTTATTAATTCCTAGTAGCACTTACACAATTAGATTTTAATAGTGTATGACACTTATCATCACAATTACTTCCAAGTACTTTTCACACCATAATCTCTGCACAGTGTTTGCATAATAATAAAAACGTTTATGAACTATGAAGTGCATTAAATTTTGTGACAAAATCTAAAACCGTCATTTGCATTGGCCGGATTGCAATATAAGATTCATTTATGCATGTGTGCGTGACACGACCTATTCGCTCTTAGAAAGAGAGAACGCTAGAATATATCGTTAGTATTTCATTTACATGCATTAGAAAGATATTATTGAATTTACCGCGTATAAAAAAGCAGAGACAGCGTTATGTTTTTTATTAAGTATATTAAGCAGTCTGCACCAGGAGGATATCACGTATAAGCACGTACAGACACACAAATGACATTCTCCTTTTTATTATTACACTTTTAAAGTAAAATTGCTAGTAAATAAACCATATATTTTTCTTAGATTACCTAAATGTAGTGCAGAATGACGCAAAACCTTGAAATCAAATTCACACGATGAAAAAATAATTTCAAACTTAATAATAATAATAATAAATAGTAATTTTTTTACTGAACATAATTGCCCCATTAAAACTAAATACTGACATCGATTTCTGTAATATGAATTTCAGAGAAATAACCAAACAACCGAACCCAAGTCAGTCAGACTTTCTAACTCTACGCATTTTATCTTTTAATGGTAAAAAAAATGTTCTAATGTTTCCGCCGATAAAAATTAACAATTAATCATTTTGATGGTACCTAAAGAAATTGTGATTTCAGTTCACCATTTTTGTCGTTGCTATCATAACTTTCAACTGTACCATTTTAAAGTAGATAATAATTTGTCATAATTTATCATTAAAAAAATACAGCGAAGATGATAAAAAATACAGGTTTTTTTTTAATATATTTTCACTGTATTTTTCATCTTTGTGTCATTCGCCTTTCAGAAACTTGCACGTACAATATCATCGACCTGCCTAACAACGAATTGATGTAAACCTCGGACTAAAAGTTAATGTTAGACAAAGCGGATACCTGCCACTGTATTACGAAGCTTGATGAAATCAATGCCATAATCGCTATATTTTGTATTGACAGGCGTATGTTTTCTGTTGTTGCTATAAAATGATTTAACAAAATT
This sequence comes from Maniola hyperantus, assembly GCF_902806685.2. NCBI lineage: Eukaryota > Metazoa > Arthropoda > Insecta > Lepidoptera > Nymphalidae > Maniola > Maniola hyperantus. The sequence goes on along the minus strand of NC_048540.1, from coordinate 14,403,129 downwards.
AATATTCCACTTTCTCTGTCCCTCCCATCTAAGCGTAATGGTTTCTATAATACCCTATCCATGGAAAGAAGTTAGCATAGCGCTCTCTCAGTTACGTAGTCCCATACAAATGATAGAGACAAAAATCCCAGTTGGCGTAAACCATTTTTAACCGACTTCAAAAAAAGGAGGTTCTCAATTCGTCGGAATCTTTTTTAGTCACCAACCAATCACAAATATGTTTTTAAAAAACGTCGTCGTTTGTGATTGGTTGGTGCCTCAAAATGGTTCACGCCCACTGCGATTTTAGCCTCTATCATTTGTGTGGGATTACGTAACAGAGAGAGCGCTATACTACTTTCTCTCGGATAGGCTATAGAAGTAGGTACGACAAATGTACTAACATTTGATGCCTGCCAGTGACGTCGAAGCCTCGACGTTTTGTTAGAAGTTCCCTAACTGTCGTGAACTGTGACAATAATAGTGCAATGGGTAGGCTTGGGATCGTCCGTCGCTTTTCAGATTTGACCCTTAGTTTCCTCTTTATGAGGGCAATAAAACAAATGTGTTCTTCACATCTTCTTCTCGAGTCAACGGTCACCTCAAACATGGGCAGCCCAAAAAGCCGCAACCGCGATAGCTCAGTCTTGAAGGTAGCCGTCGTGGTGAAAAGAATAGTCAGCCTACTGATTTTCTTAATGAAGTAGCTGCTTCCAGGGACGCCGGGTGCTTGTGATCGGTATAAAGCTAAAGGCTCTTTTTATGTCCCCATGTCTACACATATTGTATGAGCACGAGGGTAACACAAATCCAGCCAATGTGAACAATTGCTGTATTCATAATGCTCTAATCGTAGGTTTCGTAATAAACCCAGTGATACACGTGCGACTGAATGGACTTGCAAAATATTCTGTTTGTTAATCGATTTAATTTTAATTTTGGTTTTAACATAATTAAATTTTTGGAAATACAAATTAAACTATATAAGTACTTAATCAATATAGCACAGGTGAATTGAACCAAAATACAACTTAACAAATAAATGTAATTGTTTTGTGAATGCACCTGAAATTATAATTTATCACATTCACTATCACATTTTTTTAATTTTAATAATATTGCATTTTCTTATTTAAGTATACAACTTTTATGTATTGATTATAATATAAAAGTTAATGTTATTGTTTAAAGCAAAAAATATTGGTACTGATGTCATAAATTCGGTCAAAAATTAGGTCTCATAATATTTGGAGACTCCAATGCAAAAAGTGTCATAGTCCATTTTTGTCATTTTTAAAATGTCAATGCAGGCTAAAAGCACCTATCTTTACAAAACATTTTGAAATTGAAACATTACTAATACTAAGACAGATAATTCAAATTCAACAATTTACTACTAATGAGTGTATAATATACTCATTTTAATAAACATCATTACACACATTACATCATAAAAAATAAAAATAAACATATTATTATGTCTGACATTTACTATAAAAAAACATTATCTTTTCTGTCGATACAATACCTTTTAAACAGTACAGTAACACAACCTGACATTTTTTAAATTGAGAATTTGGGACTACTTATTGCATTAAGCCTCCATTTGAGATTTTTGTGTTATATAAAAAAAATTTGATAGTGATGTATATGATATAGCTGGTAGCTTCGCCCAGTGCAATTTAGTCCATTCTATTTGCTCAATTTTTGTTAATTTTTAAAAAAAATTGAAGTGAATTAATGTGTCAAATTACAACAACCACAATTAAAATTTAGCTTTTTGATAAAAACATTGTTTTTTCTCGTTACACGTTATTAATTATTGATCTGAATTGAATAACGTACCATAAAATGCCTTATTTATTATTGTTTTACGCGTTCTGTAAATGGAATAGGAAGTAATTTAAAAAATCGGATGCAATTGTAGGATATGTGTCGGTTTTTACCGTGAGATCATAATGGATATATGAAAATCTCATATTTATTGGTAAAATCATTTACCAATTGCTATAGCCCGAAATCAGAATCATAATAAAAATACTTAATGTTTTGTTGTACTCAATTCAAGCAAATTTATCCTCCTCACAAAAATTATTTATTTGAAAATTAACGGAAATATAAAAAATACAGCAAAACCTGCCAATTTTCAAAACTATCGTTCTTTAGGTATACCGTTTGACTGAGACATCTTGTGTGTGTGTTATTTTTTAGGTCAACTGTCACAGATCAAATTAGCTATAACTAACAATATCCTTTCAAAGAGATTTGTCTACCATGTTACCATGGTACACCGACCCAAGCGCTGCTCTTCCCCCCGGACCTATCCGAAAGAGGCCCGCAACACTCAGGCACACGGAGACGTTACCTTGTGGCTGGTACCCCGTCAACTGTCATACCTTACTCACTTAGGCGTCTCAGTGAACAGTATACCTATAGTCTATAGTTAGTAGGCAATACTTTTGTTTGCGGCTTTGCTTTGCGCTGTTTATATTTTTTTTATACATTGCCCGGGATGGCCTTGATAATACCGCCTAAATCTAAATTATACATTTATAATAAGTAGACTGAGCCATTTATTGTACGAACATCTTCGTTTCGATACTTAATTCTTAGTTATTTTTTGTGATGCAAAAACTTAAAATATGTTCATACTTCATTGAATACTTGCATTTAATTTTGAACAGATACCGAAGTCCTAGTTTTTGAGTTAATGGGGGAGTTAAACCTATATTACAATAGTTATTGCAGGCGTCTGCATCGTCTCAAGTATGTCACACAGAAACGCAAAAAATCTACTTACTTCATTGTTTTACAGTCCCCGCAGGTCGCCTCTCAATTTTTCAAAAATAAATATAAAAAAATCTGGCAAATACACGTTTACACGTGCAGGAATAATTTGCCTAAATTTTATTAATATAAAATATTCATTATACTTATGTGTATCTATTAAGTATTTGTTGTCACGTTTTTGGTAAGCAAATAATTATATGAATTTGCTCATATATTATTTTGTTATGTATCAAGATAAACATCTTACTTTATAATCTGAATCAAAAGTTTTACATGTTTTTGATGAAATCAGTAAACTATACTTATTTCACTTTATTTTAGCTATTATTGTTAAATCAATGTATTTTTTTAAAAGTTAATATTAGCTTTATTCAGAAACGTGACAATACTTTAATAATAATCTGCAAAAAAATCTCTACTTAACAATAGTACCAATTTAGTTCTACACAAATACTGGGAAACTAATTTTACAAAACTAATAATTGTGTTGTCCCTTTCTGCAGCGAATATTGTGTAAAGGATGTCAATATTTTTAGTTATGTCAATTTAGTGTTAAATTATTGTGTATAATGTGATTGGTTTCATTGCCTAGCTCTGCATAATATTTATTCATATTTAGATATTAGACAAACCGTTGCAATAAATCGCCTAAAGGCAAAAATGTATTAGTGTATAGAATTATTAGACGCTAGTGATGTAACGAATATTGGCATATTTATGTGAAATATTCAAATACATACGGAAAATCGATTTTATTAAACCAACTAATCTAAATTGATTAGACTATCTTTATACTCTATACTCTTCTTTAGAGAACATTTTTTCTTAGTTCTTGTCAATTTAGATTAGTTAATAACAATAATCGGATTAGTAAATAATCGAAATCGATATTCGTCTCATCATTAGTAGATATGTACGCAAAACAATAATAATCAGCTTATTTTTTTTATTTTATGCGTGAATTTAAATAATATTTAAAAAAGATATAATTTTTTGTATAGAATTGAAATGTACATTATTATTTCGATCCAGTTTTTTGACAATTCGAGTTGTGGTATGTAAAATTCGGTGCGTTCATGATTTCAAAATCATGAATTGAAATGTAATGTAAATATCGAGTCGGGGTAACTTTGCTGTTTCAATTTCCATGTAACTTTGACAGTTAGTGGTTAATGTTGACATTAGTTGTCAAAGTTACGTTGAAAGGCATAGTTACTGCTATTTAGTGTATCTCTGGTTGTTGAATAGAACTGTAAATTGAATTCGCTTTGTCTTGATGTTAAAGTGCATTTTGCTGTGATGTTTCATTTATGTGTCTTTGGACACTAAACTAAAGTACGCACACGAAGTTACGACTCTATTAAAACATTTACTCATATGTTTGTCTCTGTCAGCTTGTGTACTACAGTGCGACAAGGCTATCTTGGCGCGTGGTGAAAATCGGAACTAACGTTGCCGTCAAGTGTCCCCTTTGTTCGTGTTTGAATATTCTAAACCTTTGTTCTCCAACAGCGCCCCCCTGTCGTCAATGTCATTCAAGTCACAAGAGAGACTTGTCGCACTGTATCTTGCTCGCACAGCATAAGAGCATAATGTTTGTAAAAGCGTTAATTTTTTTTAAATTTCGTTTGGGTGCTTCAGTGAAAAACTTGCCATAAACTTTGTATAGAGAACATTTAAAGAGGTTAGAAAATATTTTGGTATAATATTGTTTAATTTTATATCGTAGACTATTATTATTATTGTAGGATGTTTTAAGCTCACAATAATTTCTGTTTCATACTAATGTTCTTCCCCACATATTAATAGAAAATTATTAATTATACGTTCTAGTTAAATAGAATATCACGTAAAATTCAATAATAAGTCTCATTCAATAATTAATAAAAAAAAATGGAATTATTTTATTGCAAATATTATCTAATATCACAATGTTTTGAACTACTTACCGAGGTGGAAGGGTATTTGTAAAATAATGTTTTTTTAATTAATGGTGCTAATTCGGTTGTACGGAAAGTTTAAAACTAAATTAATAGGATAAAATACCGTTCTTTTCCAAAAGGAACTGTGCGAAAAGATGGCACTAGTCCTGTTAAGTTAGTCTTGTGTATGAGAGAGTTAGTACCAATTGAAAGTATTTTTTGAATAAGATTGAAATCGTTAGATATGCCTGTTAAAAAAAAGTATAGTACTATATCCGAGAGAGGTGAGAGATTAGGTTGTCTCTTTCTCTCTTGCCTAATTTGCTATTTTCGATCTCCAAGTTGGCGACCTAGCTCTGTTGACACATTTCGCACTTACAGCCGTACTCAGAGTCGCTTAATCGTTACTTAAGTTTAGTTAAAACGAGATATGAGCTATATCTCTCACATAAATGTCTCGTCATCATAAGTAACGATTAACGACTCTGAGTACGGCTGTATGTGATATTAGGGCGAATCTGACGATTTATTTCTTTGGACATTATGAAGTTGTGTAAACAAAATCAGCATGATGCGCTCTAACACATAAAATAATAATAATATGAAGTATTTTGTAGAATATTAGATGAAATCTTTGTGATATCTTTTAAAATATCATTCAGTAGAGGAAACCTGTGTCGTGTAAATAGTAATGTTAAATGGATAAGCGATAAAAAGCTACATATATTTTGTTAACGATGTCGGATGATGCGTCTTTACCTTTACATTGCCTTGTCGAAACTAATGTTTTTTTAAGTAGGCAAGTTCTTGTTGGTACATTTGTCATGTAAAATATAACTGTGCACCAAAATATCAATTCACGGTTGTATCGAGGATTATAATATTGTCGTTTCAAAATCGATTTATCTGCAAATTATTAAACATCGAGAGTCCCGTTTCTCAAATAGTGAGGTAAAATTCGATATCCATTAATGATAAAAAAAACTTATTTGATAAATTGTTTTTAATTGCGTTTATATTATGATCCATGTTCGATTAACAGTGTTATCAATTTAGGGGTAAAATGTAAATGTATCAAAATGTGCCAAGAGGGACTTGCCCTCTTAGAGAAGTTTATAAGGAGTTTGTATATTTTCCCGCCTTGGCCTGAGTTATCGGATCGGTTGAATGTAAGATATTCGTGTAACAAAAGAATATTTTGCAATATAACATAAATTATATAATTTTTATTATATTTTTTTAATTTTAAGCGGATCGTAAAATGGTAGAGCTCTTGTATATTACGCAGATGTTAAATATTATTATTTCTTTCTTAATGTTTGAAGCTAAGCATGTAAAATTTAAAATAATAATATAGAATAAAAGATGTTATGATAATTAATTACATAAAATCTTCGTTTGAATCTAATGCCTTTCCTTTCATTCATCCCTGCCTGTCCTCTTTTTGTTAAGACTTTAGACCTATGTGATTCGCCCTTCCTCAAGGATCTACCTGTGCAGTGAGCGTGTTAAGGCCTATGCAAACGAAGGACTTGTCCGCGAATCGTAGATAATATACTAAAAATTCAATTTTTTCAAGAGTTCAAAGAGAATTCAAAGTTGCTGTCACCCTCCAGCACCCCGAACCATACCCCACGAGCCGTCTGTTGTAATAGTGACTTATTGAAAGCGGTGATAGCCTGGTGGTTTAAGACGTCGGGAGATCCGTGGTTCGATCCCGGGCACGCATCTCTTTTCGAGCTGTGCGTTTATCACTTGCTTTAATGGGTGAAAGAACACATGAGAAAACCTGCATACCTGAGAGTTAACTTCTTCAAAGCCAATCCGCACTTGACCAGCGTGGTAAACATGACGTATAAATCCCACAAATTGCTAATGATCGTGGTCGCCATTTTAGTGACGTCAGCACTAGACTGAAGTTTCGAGCTGATGGTAATAATTTTATTTCGGCTGACTTCAATCTAAAATCAGGTCATTTCGATGTTAATGAGACATGGTTCCAGCTCAATAGCAATTTGCGGGGCTTATACACAATAATATTATTGAGGGCAGAAATAAAACACCATAAGCGATATAAAGTGTATATATTGGTATATTTTATGGGTAGACACTACCACTTCCCCTTCCCCTTGCCCTTCTTCTTCTGTTGCTGCTTGCGTTGCCACGCGCTGTCCATGGACTTGGGTTCCACGCGTGGACTCTTTGCCGCCGTCGCAGTGGCACTCGGAGTCTGCTTACTCATGTCACTGTAAGGTTTTTTAAATATGTACAACTTATTGCCCGGAATCGAACCCCCGACCTCCGATTAGAAGGCGGACGTCCTAACCATGACAAGGCTGTCACCTCTAACTTTTCGGAGTTATGTGCGTTTTATTTGCGCTTTGTCATAAGCCCCCCCATACTTTTTTTTATTTTTTATTCAGATACAAGTTAGCCCTTGACTGCAATCTCACCCGGTGGTAAGTGATGATGCAGTCTAAGATGATAGCGGGCTAACCTGGAAGGGGTATGGCAGTTTTTATTAAACCCATACCCCTTTGGTTTCTACACGGCATCGTACCGGAACGCTAAATCGCTTGGCGGCACGGCTTTGCCGGTAGGGTGGTAATTAGCCACGGCCGAAGCCTCCCACCAGACCAGACCTGAAATTTAGAAATTTTAAAATTCCAAACCCCTGCCAGGAATCGAATCCGGGACCTCCCACTATTAAGACCACAGCGCTCACCACTGCGCCAGGGAGGTCGCCTAGAATACAAAACAAAAAGGAACGTATTTTCACGGACTCTGATCGGATGAGTGCGTAACCGCCGTAAAGAACGTTACAAAAGTTGAATTTCGTTGATAATTTTTTTAGTTGAAGAATCCGAATATTTTTTTTTTAAATATGATATATACTCACTATTGATCGACCGCGTTCGTGGTCATCCCCTGGCTGCCCTTGATGACGTCACGGCGTATGCCGCGCCGCTTGCGGTACGCGGTACGCTCGTACTTGGGTAACCATCTGATACAAATAAAGATTTTATTTACAGATACTTATTATAATTCATCACTATTAATTCTCAATACACTTATCATTTTTCATTAGTAATTTGCACACTGAGAAGCAGGCGCAGGAAGACATTTGGTAGGAGTTGGTAATTACATAAAAAAATTATAACTACAACAAACCTTTCCGGGTCGGGAGGTCTGGAAAGGTCAGCGTTGGGCGGCAACTTGGTCTTGCGCTTGCGTTTCGCCTTCGTCTTCTGGCCCAACTCCGAACCGGGCGTTCTGGAAGTGACCAATAAAATTAACTTACTTGAAGTTTAATCTAAATATATAAAAGGAAAAGGTGACTGACTGACTGACTGACTGATCTATCAACGCACAACTCAAACTACTCGACGGATCGGACTGAAATTTGGCATGCAGATAGCTATTATGACGTAGGCATCCGTTAAGAAAGGATTTTTGAAAATTCAATCTCTAAAGGGGTGAAATAAGGGTTTGAAATTTCTGTAGTCCACGCGGACGAAGTCGCGAGCGTAAGCTTGTAATAAAAAAAATAAAAAAAAACATTGGCACAGCACTACCACCTTTTAACCGACTTCGATAAATAAGGTGGTTCTCAATTCGTCCAATGTTTTCTTTAAATGTACGTACACCAATTTTTTCGAGGTTTCTGGACCGATTTACAATTTTTTTTTAAATTCAGCAGAAGTATCAGTGGTGGTCCCATAACAATTTCTGGATCCAACTCCTTAATCCTGATGCTTTCGAAGTTATCGAGATTCAGGAAGTGATCATAGTGAATTAATATTGTAGGTATCAAGCAACGACTTCATGCTTGAACTCCAAGTTCCAACTTCTCAAATCTGATGATGCAGGGCACTCCTAAACTATAGTGATTCAGAAACTACGGATGATGCTGTATTTTTTAAAGGTACCAAGCATAGACTACATCCTTGAACTTCCGATCCCAACTTCTAAATCCTGATGCTGCAAGGTACTGAACTCCTAAGCCGTGGGGATTCGGGAATTTCTGATAATATGGTGAATTGATATTTTAGGTATCAAACAACGGCTTCTTGATTACACTCCAAGACCAAACTCCTCAAACTTGATGATACAGCACTCCTAAACTATAGAGATTTAGGAACAGTTCCAGGTGAAATAATATTGTAAAGCATAGGCTTTGCTATTAAACTCCAAATCCTAACTCTTCAATCCTGATGCTGCAAGGTACTAAACTCGCTCATAATTCGCGTGTACAAAACACGGCGCGACCAATTATTAGTGGACGGACGCGCGCTATGATTGGCTGAGATATTTTCGTGGCATTCAAAAATAAATATTTCTGCGCAGTATCTTATAAAAATTACCAATTTTAACGCTAAAATACTGTATGTGTGTTTTTTTCTAAACTCACCCGGGAGACTGTTCCTGCTTGCTCTGAACAGTTTTCTTGACGACTTTGGCTCCCATCATCCATTTAGAAGATTCCAACGCATCCACGTCAATTTTGCTCTGAAAACATTTTTATGTTAATACTTTAGGTACTTAAATTAAATTTTCTTAGTAGATTTAGGTAGTAGGGTAAATGGAGAGCGAGGAGGGTAGATGGCGGAGTGCTTGGGGGGGGGGGGGGGGGAGGGGGGACTTTGCCAATAGGCTATAGAATAGTTGAATAGTCACCTCCAACTCGGATATGGGCGGCAACCCGGCGGCCAACTTCCTCGCCCTGTCCGGGTCTCCGACCAACGCCTTGACGAGCCTCGCGAGACTACGCTTGTCGCCCGGCGCCGCCGCCGCGAGCGCCTCGTGCGCGACGGCGGCCGCCGCGGTGTTGTTAGCCCTTTGGTGGGCTTCAGCCGCCGCGCGCCATATGTTACGGAGGGATAGCAGTTTCTGGAACAATTTTTTTTCTCAATATAATTCTCTAACATATAAAAAGAGTTATCCAGACGGACTGTTTTTTTTTTTTTTTTAAAAAGATTATTAGCCAAGTTAATTGCTGACTAATATTCCCCTTTCCCCTCCAACTAAGCGTTAAGCTTGTGCTAGGAGTAGGTACGACAATAGTGCAACGGGTGGGATTCGAACCGTCGACCTTTCGGTTTTCAGTCCGCTCCTTTAACCGTTGAGCTATCGAGGCTATATATTATCAACACATCAACTCTTTTTGGCGGTGTTCCCACTATATTGCAACATGGGTTTTGATAATCCTGGTAAATAATAAAATGGTGGGTCATCTGAAAGGCTGGCAACGCATTGGTGGTAATTATAGTTACAAATGTTCATGGGCGGCGGTAATCACTCAACAACAGGTGACACGCCTGCTCGATTGCTCGCTATTTTTATTCAAAAAAAAAAGCATCCTAAACCTCTGAGGATAGAAACTTCTGACAGTAGATTCCTTGTATAACGTATGCACTCAATAAGGTCTCCTTCAAGCTACTTGAGACTGGCAAAGTGCATTGTGCTGACATGGCATTGAAAAAAGCCAAATATCAAGAAAAGAAGAAGAAAGTATTTTTGCAAATTTCACTCCCAAGGGAGTTAAATAAAGGATGAAACTTCATATGAAAGTCTGTCATCCTTTAACTTATATTCATCGAAATTGGTTTTAGACTTATGTATAACATAAAAATGAACAAATACATGTTTCAGGATTTTTTGACATACCATCTCCTCACTGATTAAAAAAAATCACTCGAACAAAGCTGTGGCGGGTCAGTTAGTATTTTCAAAAAGGGCAATCAGTTTCAAACTGTAACATATAATTAAAGAACAGAATTTTCACTTATTTTTAGTTTAATTTTAAGTAATACTAATAACCAGGACTTCCCTCGTTTGGGCTCGAACAGAATACATCGGCGGTGTTCCCACTAGATTATAACATGGGGTTATTCAAGGGGCGGACCAACAAATTCCTAAAAGGCCGGCAACGCATCGGCGGCTCCTCTGGTGCTGCAAATGTTCATGGGCGGCGGTAATCACTTAACATCAGGTGACCCGCCTGCTCGCTTGCTCGCTATATCTATTTAAAAAAAAAAAAAAAAAAAAAAAAACCAGCGTTGTGGTTACGCTGTGTATCCACAACATTCAGCTGAGTCGGGCCTTTTCGTTGGCACGACACATTGTAGACACTACTTATTTGTTGGATCAGCTTTAAGGAATGTTTTCTTTGTAAATATTTGTGTTTATCGTGTGTTGGATCAACCAATAAATGTAATTCTATTCTATTCTATTCAAACATTCACATTTGCTAATCTTGCGCTAGTTGCATTTGATAACGATTTTAGATGAATTTATTTGATTTTGTAAGATCTCACACACTTTTTTTAATGAACTTACCTCCTTATCGTCCTTGTAATGTTCGTAAACGTCAGTAAACAACTTGGAAGCCTTCTCATAGTCATTGTCGGCAGTGAGCAAAGTGCACAGCAGGCCAATGATAGCCGGCCTGTACTTGAACTTACGGGTTATTCCCGTTGAGTCACACCCCCGTGTGTAACACTGTGACACAAGGTGCCTAAAATTTCAAAACATTCCCGTTGAGTAACACTGTTACACAACGGGAATTAATTTGAACTTGTTGGCACCTTGTGTCACACCTACATAAATACATATTATTGCGCGTGTATCAAGTACTAACTGATTGTGCACTTTTCCGGGATGTTATTTATTTATAAATACAAGATGGCGGACATGATTTTTTTTACAAAAAATTGACATGGGTGTCGTTTTTAGGGTTTTCGAGGGTGCTGAATTTGATGATGACATTTATTCTGAAATCCAAGATGGCCGACATGGATTTTTTACAAAAAATTGACATGGGTGTCGTTTTCAGGGTTTTCGAGGGTGCTGAATTGGATGATGACATTTATTTTGAAATCCAAGATGGCCGACATGGACTTTTTACAAAAAATAGACATGGGTGTCGTTTTCAGGGTTTTCGAGGGTGCTGAATTTGATGATGACATTTATTCTGAAATCCAAGATGGCGGACATGATTTTTTTTACAAAAAATAGACATGGGTGTCGTTTTCAGGGTTTTCGAGGGTGCTGAATTTGATGGTGACATTTATTTTGAAATCCAAGATGGCCGACATGGACTTTTTACAAAAAATAGACATGGGTGTCGTTTTCAGGGTTTTCGAGGGTGCTGAATTTGATGATGACATTTATTCTGAAATCCAAGATGGCGGACATGATTTTTTTTACAAAAAATAGACATGGGTGTCGTTTTCAGGGTTTTCGAGGGTGCTGAATTTGATGGTGACATTTATTTTGAAATCCAAGATGGCCGACATGGATTTTTTACAAAAAAATTGACATGGGGGTCGTTTTAGGGTTTTTGAGGGTGCTGAATTTGATGATGACATTTATTTTGAAATCCAAGATGGCTGACATGGATTTTTTTACAAAAAATAGACATGGGTGTCGTTTTCAGGGTTTTCTAGGGTGCTGAATTTGATGATGACATTTATTCTGAAATCCAAGATGGCGGACATGATTTTTTTTACAAAAATTGACAGGGGTGTCGTTTTCAGGGTTTTCGAGGGTGCTGAATTTGATGTTGACATTTATTCTGAAATCCAAGATGGCCGACATGGATTTTTTACAAAAAATTGACATGGGTGTCGTTTTCAGGGTTTTCGAGGGTGCTGAATTTGATGATGACATTTATTCTGAAATCCAAGATGGCCGACATGGATTTTTTACAAAAAATAGACATGGGTGTCGTTTTCAGGGTTTTCGAGGGTGCTGAATTTGATGATGACATTTATTCTGAAATCCAAGATGGCCGACATGGATTTTTTACAAAAAATAGACATGGGTGTCGTTTTCAGGGTTTTCGAGGGTGCTGAATTGGATGATGACATTAATTTTGAAATCCAAGATGGCCGACATGGATTTTTTACAAAAAATAGACATGGGTGTCGTTTTCAGGGTTTTCGAGGGTGCTGAATTTGATGATGACATTTATTCTGAAATCCAAGATGGCCGACATGGATTTTTTACAAAAAATAGACATGGGTGTCGTTTTCAGGGTTTTCGAGGGTGCTGAATTGGATGATGACATTAATTTTGAAATCCAAGATGGCCGACATGGATTTTTTACAAAAAATAGACATGGGTGTCGTTTTCAGGGTTTTCGAGGGTGCTGAATTTGATGATGACATTTATTCTGAAATCCAAGATGGCCGACATGGATTTTTTTACAAAAAATTGACATGGGTGTCGTTTTCAGAGTTTTCGAGGGTGCTGAATTGGATCATGACATTTATTTTGAAATCCAAGATGGCCGACATGGATTTTTTTACAAAAAATAGACATGGGTGTCGTTTTCAGGGTTTTCGAGGGTGCTGAATTTGATGATGACATTTATTCTGAAATCCAAGATGGCGGACATGATTTTTTTTACAAAAAATAGACATGGGTGTCGTTTTCAGGGTTTTCGAGGGTGCTGAATTTGATGGTGACATTTATTTTTGAAATCCAAGATGGCCGACATGGATTTTTTACAAAAAAATTGACATCGGGGTCGTTTTAGGGTTTTTGAGGGTGCTGAATTTGATGATGACATTTATTTTGAAATCCAAGATGGCTGACATGGATTTTTTACAAAAAATTGACATGGGTGTCGTTTTCAGGGTTTTCGAGGGTGCTGAATTGGATGATGACATTTATTTTGAAATCCAAGATGGCCGACATGGATTTTTTACAAAAAATAGACATGGGTGTCGTTTTCAGGGTTTCTAGGGTGCTGAATTTGATGATGACATTTATTCTGAAATCCAAGATGGCGGACATGATTTTTTTTACAAAAATTGACAGGGGTGTCGTTTTCAGGGTTTTCGAGGGTGCTGAATTTGATGATGACATTTATTCTGAAATCCAAGATGGCGGACATGATTTTTTTTACAAAAAATAGACATGGGTGTCGTTTTCAGGGTTTTCGAGGGTGCTGAATTTGATGGTGACATTTATTTTGAAATCCAAGATGGCCGACATGGATTTTTTACAAAAAAATTGACATGGGGTCGTTTTAGGGTTTTTGAGGGTGCTGAATTTGATGATGACATTTATTTTGAAATCCAAGATGGCTGACATGGATTTTTTTACAAAACATAGACATGGGTGTCGTTTACAGGGTTTTCGTGGGTGCAGAATTTGATGATGACATTTATTTTTAAATTCAAGATGGCCGACATGAATTTTTTACAAAAAATTGACATGGGTGTCGTTTTCAGGGTTTTCGAGCAAGCTGAATTTAATGATGACATTTGTTTTGAAATCCAAGATGGCCGACAGATTATTACAAAAAATAGACATGGGAGATTTTTGTAAAAAATCCATTTTGGCCATCTTGGATTTAAAATTAAATGTCATCATCAAACTCAGCACCCTGGAAAACCCTGAAAACGACACCCATGTCTATTTTTAAAAAAAAATCCATGTCGGCCATCTTGGATTTCAAAATAAATGTCATCATCCAATTCAGCACCCTCGAAAACCCTGAAAACGACACCCAGTTCTATTTTTTTTAAAAAATCTATGTTGGCCATCTTGGATTTCAAAATAAATGTCACCATCAAATTCAACACCCTCGAAAACCCTGAAAACGACACCCATGTCTATTTTTTGTAAGAAATCCATTGTGGCCATCTTGGATTTCAAAATAAATGTCATCATCAAATTCAGCACCCTCGAAAACCCTGAAAACGACACCCATGTCTATTTTTTGTAAAAAAATCCATGTCGGCCATCTTGGATTTCAGAATAAATGTCATCATCAAATTCAGCACCCTCGAAAACCCTGAAAACGACACCCATGTCAATTTTTGTAAAAAAAATCATGTCCGCCATCTTGGATTTCAGAATAAATGTCATCATCAAATTCAGCACCCTCGAAAACCCTGAAAACGACACCCATGTCAATTTTTTGTAAAAAAAATCATGTCCGCCATCTTGGATTTCAGAATAAATGTCATCATCAAATTCAGCACCCTCGAAAACCCTGAAAACGACATCCATGTCTATTTTTTGTAAAAAATCCATGTCGGCCATCTTGGATTTCATAATAAATGTCATCATCAAATTCAGCACCCTCGAAAACCCTGAAAACGACACCCATGTCTATTTTTTGTAAAAAAATCCATGTCGGCCATCTTGGATTTCAGAATAAATGTCATCATCAAATTCAGCACCCTCGAAAACCCTGAAAACGACACCCATGTCAATTTTTTGTAAAAAAAATCATGTCCGCCATCTTGGATTTCAGAATAAATGTCATCATCAAATTCAGCACCCTCGAAAACCCTGAAAACGACACCCATGTCTATTTTTTGTAAAAAATCCATGTCGGCCATCTTGGATTTGAAAATAAATGTCATCATCAAATTCAGCACCCTCGAAAACCCTGAAAACGACACCCATGTCTATTTTTTGTAAAAAATCCATGTCGGCCATCTTGGATTTCAAAATAAATGTCATCATCAAATTCAGCACCCTCGAAAACCCTGAAAACGACACCCATGTCAATTTTTTGTAAAAAAAATCATGTCCGCCATCTTGGATTTCAGAATAAATGTCATCATCAAATTCAGCACCCTCGAAAACCCTGAAAACGACACCCATGTCTATTTTTTGTAAAAAATCCATGTCGGCCATCTTGGATTTCATAATAAATGTCATCATCAAATTCAGCACCCTCGAAAACCCTGAAAACGACACCCATGTCTATTTTTTGTAAAAAAATCCATGTCGGCCATCTTGGATTTCAGAATAAATGTCATCATCAAATTCAGCACCCTCGAAAACCCTGAAAACGACACCCATGTCTATTTTTTGTAAAAAAATCCATGTCGGCCATCTTGGATTTCAGAATAAATGTCATCATCAAATTCAGCACCCTCGAAAACCCTGAAAACGACACCCATGTCAATTTTTTGTAAAAAAAATCATGTCCGCCATCTTGGATTTCAGAATAAATGTCATCATCAAATTCAGCACCCTCGAAAACCCTGAAAACGACACCCATGTCTATTTTTTGTAAAAAATCCATGTCGGCCATCTTGGATTTGAAAATAAATGTCATCATCAAATTCAGCACCCTCGAAAACCCTGAAAACGACACCCATGTCTATTTTTTGTAAAAAAATCCATGTCGGCCATCTTGGATTTCAGAATAAATGTCATCATCAAATTCAGCACCCTCGAAAACCCTGAAAACGACACCCATGTCTATTTTTTGTAAAAAGTCCATGTCGGCCATCTTGAATTTCAAAATAAATGTCACCATCAAATTCAGCACCCTCGAAAACCCTGAAAACGACACCCATGTCAATTTTTTGTAAAAAAAATTCATGTCCGCCATCTTGTATTTATAAATAAATAACATCCCGGAAAAGTGCACAATCAGTTAGTACTTGATACACGCGCAATAATATGTATTTATGTAGGTGTGACACAAGGTGCCAACAAGTTCAAATTAATTCCCGTTGTGTAACAGTGTTACTCAACGGGAATGTTTTGAAATTTTAGGCACCTTGTGTCACAGTGTTACACACGGGGGTGTGACTCAACGGGAATAACCCGAACTTACCTCCTTATCGTCCTTGTAATGTTCGTAAACGTCAGTAAACAACTTGGAAGCCTTCTCATAGTCATTGTCGGCAGTGAGCAAAGTGCACAGCAGGCCAATGATAGCCGGCCTGTACTTGAACTTACCTCCTTATCGTCCTTGTAATGTTCGTAAACGTCAGTAAACAACTTGGAAGCCTTCTCATAGTCATTGTCGGCAGTGAGCAAAGTGCACAGCAGGCCAATGATAGCCGGCCTGTACTTGAACTTACCTCCTTATCGTCCTTGTAATGTTCGTAAACGTCAGTAAACAACTTGGAAGCCTTCTCATAGTCATTGTCGGCAGTGAGCAAAGTGCACAGCAGGCCAATGATAGCCGGCCTGTACTTGAACTTACCTCCTTATCGTCCTTGTAATGTTCGTAAACGTCAGTAAACAACTTGGAAGCCTTCTCATAGTCATTGTCGGCAGTGAGCAAAGTGCACAGCAGGCCAATGATAGCCGGCCTGTACTTGAACTTACCTCCTTATCGTCCTTGTAATGTTCGTAAACGTCAGTAAACAACTTGGAAGCCTTCTCATAGTCATTGTCGGCAGTGAGCAAAGTGCACAGCAGGCCAATGATAGCCGGCCTGTACTTGAACTTACCTCCTTATCGTCCTTGTAATGTTCGTAAACGTCAGTAAACAACTTGGAAGCCTTCTCATAGTCATTGTCGGCAGTGAGCAAAGTGCACAGCAGGCCAATGATAGCCGGCCTGTACTTGAACTTACCTCCTTATCGTCCTTGTAATGTTCGTAAACGTCAGTAAACAACTTGGAAGCCTTCTCATAGTCATTGTCGGCAGTGAGCAAAGTGCACAGCAGGCCAATGATAGCCGGCCTGTACTTGAACTTACCTCCTTATCGTCCTTGTAATGTTCGTAAACGTCAGTAAACAACTTGGAAGCCTTCTCATAGTCATTGTCGGCAGTGAGCAAAGTGCACAGCAGGCCAATGATAGCCGGCCTGTACTTGAACTCGCTCTCCTCTAACAGCTTCACCGCTGCCTTGCGGTCACCCTGAGAATAACAAATAAACACTAGGATATAAGTCCCGCCAATTGATATAAATATAGTATTCGACTCCAATTTTTTATTACTTTATTATAAACTGGAATAAAAATAATGACGTAAACTGAAAAAACTAATTAAATCAATCAAATAACAAAAAAGTTATAAGCATTTCAATATTTCTGAATAGACAGAGATAGCGATACAGCAGTTTGACGTCACACCTACTAATGCCATAGTAGCTTCGTGCGGTTTCATACAAATTTTCGTTTTGCAAGAAAGGGATAGAAGATCCTCCCACTCCAAAATTAAAATGCCTGTAACTTTGTAAATTTTTGTTGGATTTCAATATTTTTTTCAGTGTACGTCATTATTTTTATCCTAGTTTATAATAAAGTAATAATATTTATCAAATTCAAAATTAGGCAAATACCCAATGACAGGTTTTTTTTATTAAAGAATATTAGCCATGTTAAATGACTAATATTCCCCTTTCCTCTCCAACTAAGCGTCAGGCTTGTGCTAGGAGTAGGTACGACAATAGTGCAACGGGCGTGGTTTGAACCGTCGACCTTTCGGTTTTCAGTCCACTCCTATACCGGTTGAGCTATTGAGACTCTAAATTACAGGATTGTGTTGGCGTTATTCATAGGAGACATTTCTTTATTCCTACCTGAGCTAATAACACCTGTGCAGCGGCTAAGGTAAGTAGTCCTCCGTGTTTGAGCAGTAGAGTGACGGCTTGCGCACGTTTCCCCTCTTTGACAAGCGAGCAGGCCTCCACCAAGGCCGCTCTGCGCTCCTGGTTGAACTCGCGCGTTAGTTTCACGCAGCATTGCTTGCAGAAGTCCGGCTGAAAAAGATTTTTTTTTATTTTACAACTAGCGACCCGCCCCGGCTTCGCATGGGTGCAATGTAGATACTAATGTGGTGTCTGTATCATTTTTAGGGTTCCGTACCTCAAAAGGAAAAACGGAACCCTCATAGGATCACTTGTCTGTCTGTCAAGAAACCTACTAATTCCTGTTGACCTAGAGTCATGAAATTTGGCAGGTAGGTCTTATAGCAGACAATTGGTGAAAACTCTGAAAACCGTGACTTTGTGGTTGCATTACACAAAAAAATTTAAAATTGTGGTCATGAAATAATAATTAGTATTTTAAATTTTCGAAGTAAGATAACTATATCAAGTGGAGTATCATATGAAAGGTCTTTACTTGTGCAGTCTAAAACAGATTTTTATCTATTTTTATGACATAGTCAGCTATGACTCAACCCCAAAAAAAAAAAATAGAGAGGAAAAAAAAAAAAAAACTATTTTTATGCATCATAGTTTTTGAATTATGGTGAAAAAATACGACTGTAGTACGGAAGCCTCGTTGTGCGAGCCTGACTCACACTTGGCCGGTTTTTTTAAACATTAAAATGGTTATAGAAAGCTATACAGAATAGGTAGAAAGTTGAATGTCACAGAATGTGCTCCATAGAACTCAGCCTGGGCTTGTTACATACCTGATTAGAATAGATAGCCAGTATGGCCTGGTTGTAAGCAATGCTGGCCCGCTGTCGGGAGTTCAGCTTGTGTTCCAGTCCGTCTTGGGTGGCAGCCTTCATGCGCTTGCGGGAGTCGAACACGTTGGTGTCCCTGCGGAAATCATAAGGTCTAGAACTCAGGCGCATACAGTGCCACAAGGCTATCTTGGCGCGTGGCGAAAATCGGAAATAACGTTGCCGTCAAGTGTCCCCTTTGTTCTTGTTTGAATATTCCTCAGAATAAATACCTATAGAAGGAGCCCTATTGTGACACTTACTGTTAGAGCAAGATAGCTAAATGCCTTTAAGCTCTTATTAGAACGTGACAAAATGATTACCGGATTAAAATGATGTCCTTATCACCGTGGCCACTTTTTTCGTTTGCCAAAATGTATTTGTATGTGAGATTTTGGCAAACAACGTGAAGTGAGGTTATGTTGACTCAAGTATTGTAAATAAATAATTGATTCGTTTTGTTGTTTTTTGTTTCTGAAGTTATTGTTTTGTTATTGGCTACAATAGCCGAAGCAAACGTAAAATAGACGGGAATAACATTTTACAAGTAAGTAAGTAAGTTTCACTGCTTGAGCGAGAGAGACTGAGGGGGCCACGCTAGTTGCATATCTGGTATATCTGTGGAATATTCTGAGCCTTTGTTCTCCAACAGCGCCCCCCTGTCAATGTCATTCAAGTGCCAAGAGAGCCGTGTCGCACTGTACACAGAGTGATTAATGGAAATAGGTCATGAAATGATCTGCACTCTGAAAATGATGTTACCTATTGATGACAACCAGGTTGTTGCTAGCGATGGCGATGAGCGCCTGGTCGGAGGGCTTGTCCTTCAGAACATTCTGGTACAGCGACGCTGCTTCCTTCTCCTTGCCCATCTGTTGCTGGCAGTATGCTTGCTGCACCCTGAAAAGGACCATAAACATTCAATATCAGAATTTCGGATTTTTAGGGTTCCGTACTTCAAAAGGAAGAATGGAACCCTTATAGGATCACTTTGTTATCTGTCTGTCTGTCAAGAAACCTACAGGGTACTTCCCGTTGACCTAGAATCATGAAATTTAGCAGGTAGGTAGATCTTGTAGCTGACATTTGGGGAAAAATCTGAAAACCGTGAATTTAGGGTTAGATCACACAAAAAAAATTAAATTGTGGTCATGACTAATGATTAGTATTTTCAACTTTCGAAGTGAGTGACTATATCAAGTGGGGTATCATATGAAAGGTCTTCACCTGTACATTCTAAAACAGATTTTTATTTATTTTTATGCATCATAGTTTTTGAATTATCGTGCAAAATGTCGAAAAAATACGACTGTAGTACGGAACCCTCATTGCGCGAGCCTGACTCGCACTTGGCCGGTTTTTTTACTTAGCAACACCACATATAAGGGGACACCGCGACACTTCACAAGATGGCGGCGTTAGTTCTGATTTTGGCCACGCGCCAAAAGATCCTTGTCGCTCGCACTGTAGAGGTTTTTGTAGTATCATGTTGTGAGTAGAGATTAGAATTTGTATTCATCTATTACCTGATGATGGCAGCTTCCTCCTTGGCCTCCTCCTCAGTGCCTCCGTCCTCAATGACGCTCTCTGCACAACCTTGCTCAGCCCTCTTGAGCACGGGCAAGGCCTCGCTGTACTTGCCGCGCAGAGCAAGTGTGGTACCCGCATTGTACGATAGCTCGTACGTGCTCTCTTCAAACGTTGGTAAATCGGCTGACTGGAACAATTGTTTTATTTGAGGACATGTTAAAATATCAAATCATTTATATAATATAAAATAAAAGCATCAAATCCCATTATCTACATTAAAGTTTTCATAATGTTGTCCAAGGTGTGTGAAGTCTGCCAATTTGCATTGAGCCAGCATGGTGGACTAAAGGCGAAATCGTTCTCATTCTGAGAGGAGACCCGTGCTCAGTAGTGGGCCAGTGGGTAGTCAGATGGGTTGATTATGATGATGAGGATGTTACTAAACCCACATAACGTTAAAGTGTTCATGTGCAAGTGAGCCTTAATTATTTTTACAAATAGGTAAGTTAAGAGAGTAGTTACTCAAGAGTCTCTTACACAGATATAAAGTTACAATCAAAGCCTTGTATTTAAAAAAAAACCGGCCAAGTGCGAGTCAGGCTCGCGCAATGAGGGTTCCGTACTACAGTCGTATTTTTTCGACATTTTGCACGATAATTCAAAAACTATGATGCATAAAAATAAATAAAAATCTGTTTTAGAATGTACAGGTGAAGACCTTTCATAAATGATACCCCACTTGGAATAGTCACTCACTTCGAAAGTTGAAAATACTAATTATTAGTTCATGACCACAATTTAATTTTTTTTTGTGTGATCTAACCCTAAGTTCACGGTTTTCAGATTTTTCCCCAAATGTCAGCTATAAGATCTACCTACCTGCCAAATTTCATGATTCTAGGTCAACGGGAAGTACCCTGTAGGTTTCTTGACAGACAGACGGACAGACAGACAGACAGACAGACAGACAGACAGACAGACAGACAGACAGACAGACAACAAAGTGATCCTATAAGGGTTCCGTTTTTCCTTTTGAGGTACGGAACCCTAAAAATGGGCATATCTAGATGCGAGCCGATCCTGCTCGAAGGCGAACACATCATTTCGGCGTTGATCAATATCCTGATGCGTTTATCCAATAGCCCCTGGCGCTAGGATTTCGAGGTCGCGAGTGGCTGGAGTTTAGCTCTAGCCGGCGACCCTGAGAAGTGGCACAAGCTGCTGTGCCTACATGCAGATGAGTCCAACGGGCGTCGCGCTAGAGAGGCACCGTACGTACGTGCCTCTCTCGTGTACGTTCTTAAGGGTTCCCGGAGCCTCACAATAACGCGCAGAGGGCCACCGATATCCCACCACCAAATCTCACATAACCCAATTGGCAATTGGCTATCTTAAGAAGATTTCCTCCTCGAAAAAAAAGATATATCTAGATGCACTGCTCTAACTCACTGGATTGAGCGCAGCCAAGTTGGCCACCACAGCGGACATGTTGGCCTTCCTCTCGTCTTCGTAGTCGTCAGTGGTGTTCTTCACGATGTCCCGGTAGAGGTTATAGCAGTCTTGATACTGCTCCAGACGGTATAAGATTTGAGCCCTGGGGAAGACAGAAGAAATATGGAAATACGTCTGCGTGGATTTTCGTTTATCAAAATCCCCCAGGAACTCTTTGATTTTCTTGGATTAAAGTAGCCTATATGTTAATCCAGGATATAATCTATCTCCATTCCAAATTTCAGCCAAATCCGTCCAGTAGTTTTTGCGTGAAAGAGTAACAAACACACACACACACAAATACACATATATATATACTGTGTGTATATCTGTGTGTGATAGTGAGATGTTTCTGTTATCTTTTCATGAGTCTGAGCGCCTCCAACAGTCTCCAAGGCCTCCTTGAGACAGTTGAGACAGTTGAGCCTGTATTGCGAGTAGGCCTTCTCAAACACAAGCTCTGTCGCCAGGGCCGCATTCTTGGCATTGCTGGCCTCCTTGAAGTTGTGGAGCTCACCTTAGTTCCTTTAAAGCTGGTGTCAACTCCTGAGCGCCGTCAACAGTCTCCAAGGCCTCCTTGGGGCAGTTGAGCCTGTACTGTGAGTAAGCCTTCTCAAACACAAGGTCTGCTGCCAGGGCCGCATTCTTGGTATTGCTGAGCACTGTCAGTGCCTCCTTGAAGTTGTGGAGCTGGATGAAGCAGATCACCTTGCAGTGGAATGCCTTTTGCTCATTTGGCGCTATTTGCAGGACTGTAGAAGAAGTTTTAAGTTATTTTAGTTAAACTATACCCATCTTCTAATATACATGGTGTAAACAGAATGCTGGCAAAATCAAAGACAGGTGATAGAACTAATGATTCCACAAAAAAAACCCGAAAAAAATATAAAATACTAATGCCCGCAACTTCGTCCGCGTGGATTTTCATTTTTCAAAACCCCGCTGGAACTCTTTGATTTTCCGGGATAAAAAGTAGCCTATATATTAATCCAGGGTATAATCTATCTCCATTCCAAATTTCATCCAAATCCGTTCAGCCGTTTTTGCGTGATTGAGTAACTAACATCCAAACATCCACACTTTCACATTTATAATATTATTAGGATTAGGATTAGGATAATGCAAATGAAACATCTGACTGACGCTATAGGTCTACAAACGTTGCGTAAGTAGGCAACTCGGAGTCAATGCTGCGTCGTACGCGGAACATTGACCCGAGTTTTGCACGCTGTACATTGCGGGTTTGAAAGTACAAAATCACTAAAACTACAAAGTGAGGCAAATAGTTATTGGTATTGGATTGTGTTTAGGTAGTATAGCAATAACGTTAAGTTTTTGCTAGCGTTCTGGTTACATCCTGTATAAAACACAAAAATATTTCTGTCAAAAAATATGTCTGTTATAGACTTTGACAGAAACCATCATTTCATGTCTCTAGGACAAGTGGTTTAGGCTGTGCGTTGATATATAAGTCAGTCAGTCAGTCAGGACTTATGTACAATAAGTAAATAGGTAGTTATAAATAACTAAGGAAAAGAGGATTTTAGTTAAGCAAATACGTGAACAGACTTTACGTACCTACAAGTTAGTGGAGTTTTATAAATGAAGTATAAATTGATATATACATAGCGTATTTTACTGACCTTTTCCTGCTGCTTTTAATGCCCTTTCATAGTCACTGCTCTGACAAAATTTATTTAATTCTACATAAGCCTGTACAAGGTTAGTTTCCTTGTTGGCTGACATTTTTTTGACAACAGACAACTCGACACTCGACAGTCAACAGCTGAGCCTCATTTTTTTTACCTGGTTTTATGGCTCTGGGTTCTAGCCTTGCTGAGCCTCAATAGTGTTCTGTGGCCTCACATAGTAGATAATCTATGGTAAATACCATGGAGGTAAATACATGGTAAATAGGTACCTACCCATTGCAAATCACATTCAAACCTTAATTTAAACAAAAACAAAGGGGGACACTTAACGATGACTTAACGGCTCAGAACAAGGACTGTATAACAACCACAACAAGTAACAACATACGGCAACGTTAGTTCCGATTTTCGCCACGCGCCAAGATAGCCTTGTCGCACTGTTGACTACAAAGTACAAAGACAACTGACAAAACGAAATGGCGTGCACTGACCAGAAAAAAGGTGAGAATTTAAAAATGCATTATGTTTAAACACGACTGTAGTTTCGTTAAAATAAAGTAAAATCATAGAAATTTTAAGTACTAATTCTTAAGAATTATTACTTTCTATATCGATGAGTAAAACCGATCGATGAGATGAGTAAATAATGACGTACGGAAGATGCGTTGTGCCCGGGTGCAGTAATTTGGGACATCATCTAGTACCAAGAGGGAATAGTCGAAAATCTCTTTGGATGAAAGCTATGAAATTAGAAGGTCAGATTCTGAGGTTTAAGAGGCCTTCAGTGTGTAAATTACATTTCAAGGAAACTGACTACATGGATTCAGAATATGTAGATACGGGTAATTAATTAATAGATTCTACTAGGTACCTATTTAGAAAGAAATAACTATTAAGTAGATATTATTACTAGATGATGCCCGCAACTTCGTCTGTGTGGATATGTTTTTTAATAATATAGGAACTCTGATTTTCCGGGATAAAAAGTAGCCTATTTATTAGGCCCAGGATAAGCTATCTCCATTTCTTTCAGCCAAATCGGTTTAACAGATGGGCCGTGAAAAGCTAGTAGTCTGACAGACATACTTACGCATTTATAATATTACCTTTATAGTATGGATTAGGATTAAGATTTATAGGTATTAACTACTAGCTGATGCCCGGGACTTCATACGCGTAGATTTAGATGTTAAAAATGCCGTGGGAACTCTTTGATTTCTGTTGCGACGTGATTGAAGGACAAACCAACAAACAAACACACTCACATTTATAATATGGGTACTGATTATTATTATTATTATTTAAGTTTATAAAGAGAAAAGGTGAATGACTGATCTACTGACGCATAGCTCAAACTACTGGATAGATTGGGCTGAAATTTTGCATGCAGATAGCTAATGAAAGGATTTTTTAAAAATTCGATTACTAAGGGGGTAAAATAGGCGTTTGAAATTTGTGTATTCCATATGAACGAAGTCGCGGCATAAGCTAGATAGTACCTAATATTAATTTTATTAGAAAGTGCTTTATGAATATTGTTATTTTACAGGAAAAATGAAAAACAGGTATTTAAAAAGACATGCAGTACCATCAGTTTTTCCATGGAGTGATGCACCACCAACTGCCTCTCAAGATGAGAAGACTGCAGACTCAAAATCTGAGAAGAAAAATGCAGAATCCGGAAATATCTTACATACAAATAATGGTAATACTACAGAAAAGCTATCATCTGAAATAGGAACATCGTCATCACTTGAAATGGAAAAGGATTATGAAAAAGATATTCCTTCTGCAGCTAAAAAATCACATACAACCCTAAGTAAGTGCTTAAAGCTTAATAATTTACACACATTGTTTAGTAGTTAACTAAATTTTAACTAATTTTTTAGCGACTCCGCGTAGATTTACATTTTAAAAATCCTGTGTGAACTGATTTTCTTGGATATAAAGTAGCCTATGTCCTTCCCCGGGATACAAGCTATCTTTGTACCACATCAAAATTGGTTGAATGGATGGGCCGTGAAAAGCTAGAAGACAGACAGACACACTCTCGCATCGGTACCCTTATCATAAATGCGAATGTTTGTTGGTTTGTCCTTCAATCACGTCGGAACGGTCCAACGGATTGATGTAATTTTTTGCATGGGTATAGATAAATACCTGGTGAGTGACATAGGCTACTTTTTATCCCGGAAAATCAAAGAGTTCCCACGGGATTTTTAAAAAACCGAATTCCACGCGGGCGAAGTCGCGGGCATCAGCTAGTTTATAATATTAGCATGGATTACTATTTTGTTTTCTGACAGAAGACTTATAAAACTTGGACTTAAAAGCAGACGAGAAAGAGGTGATCTAATTGAAACTTACAAAATATTAAATAATTATTATAATGTCCCAAACTTTGAGAGCATGTTTCCAAAAAGGAGCAATCCTAGATTTAGGGGATGATGATAGGAAGCTACAATATCAATTGCCATCGTCAAATCCATTAAAATACTTTCTGACCAACAGTTATTCACAAAATGGAATAAATTGTCTAAGGATGTGGTTATGTCAAGTCAACCAGTTCAAGAATAGATTGGACAAACATTTGGAAAACTTGAAGCACTTCTGATATAGACGCATCAGCGAAAGCTGCTTAGTCTATTAAAAATAATAATATAATAATCTGTAGTACTTAATGTCATTTTTGTTGCAGATAAGCCTTTCAGATATGACTTTACGCCGGGACCATCTTGCGTTCCGTCTGAAGAGGCCCGTTTTCAAGAACCACCGAGTGTACAAGAGAGTGAAAGACATAGTTCTGAACCAAACAACAGTCTTACAGAGATCGAAATTGATATTGGAAATGATATTGAAACTACTGACAGTGTTCAAGTGAAACAAGAAAATGATGATTCAGATAATTCCGTTAAATTCACAAAGCCTTGTGCAAGTTGTGGACACCTACCCTATTATAGTGTACACAGTTACAAAAACGAGCCCAACGGAGTTAATTTTTACACAGGTCTTGACTCTTTTGATAAATTGATGTCTGTATTCAACAGTTTAGGGGATGGTGTCAACAATCTAAATTATGGTTTAGATAGACAACCTCCAGAGCACCTCGATGCATTGGAACAATTTTGCATGGTATTGTTAATACTCAGCAGGCACAGAGAGGTCCAAGACGTAGCTATGACGTATAGAATAACGACGAAACAAGTCGCAAACATTTTCACTACATGGATCCGCTTTATGGCCTTACAATGGCGAACTGTCAAATTGGAGTTTGATAGAAAGGCTATTTCATATTACATGTCATTGGACTATAATGATAAATATCATGCTAGAGATGTAATCGATGCAAATGAGTGTCTAGATAGGAATCCTCGTCTGCTATCAGCGTACGAAAACAGAAATACTGTAAAAAATCTTATTGGCATGGCTACAAATGGTCTTATAACATACCTTGCACCTTGCTCTAGTGATTCCGATTCTAACAGACAGGTCGATGAAAGAAGTTCATCCAATGATGAAATGGATAAAGTATTGAGCGTACAGGATATATTTTTGTCACACGGGATTAAAGTTGGGCCTACCGCCTCTAAGAAATATAACCAAGCTAACCCCGACTTTCTCACAAGGGCTAAAAAGAGTGCAGACAAAAGTGTCCATGTTGAACGAATAGTTGAAATGTTGAAGTCGTACAAAATCTTAACAGAGAGAATGAGCCACACTGAAACTGCAGTGGCCAGTGAGATCGCTTTTGTTGTGGCCATGTTGGTCAATTTCAGATCAAATCTTGTAAAATAGCCGATGTCCGTAACGTTTTTTAATAATCGTGTGGGAACTCTTTAATTTTCCGGGATAAAAAGTACTAACCCCGATTTTCTCACAAGGGCTAAAAAGAGTGCAGACAAAAGTGTCCATGTCGAACGAATAGTTGAAATGTTGAAGTCATACAAAATCTTAACAGAGAAAATGAGCCACACTGAAACTCGCCTAAGCAGTCGCCAGTGAAATCGCTTTTGTTGTGGCCATTAATAATCGCGTGGGAACTCTTTAATTTTCCGGGATAAAAAGTTGCCTATGTTCCTTCAGGATGTATGCTAACTCTGTACCAAATTTCACTAAAATCGGTTAAACAGTTGGGCCGTGAAAGCTAACAGACAGACAGACACACTTTCGCATTTATAATAATTAGTAATATTAGTATATTAGTCATTATAATATTACTAATTACAGTAGGTACGCGGCAGAAAATATTGTACATCGACCTTTAGAAAGAGCGGTTTTGTAGAGCCGGTAGAGCATTGTCTCTGTCGTTAAGACAGACAAAACGTTGGTCAAAATGAGTGACAGAGACAACACTACAAAGCCGAAATCTCATTCTAAAGGTCGATGTACAATATTTCTTGCCGGTTACTGTAGTATTAGTATAATATTATATTAGTAATTAAAGCCTGACCGGAAAAATAAATCAGTTCGCCATATTGCGGAAAACGCGTGGAACTAATTTATACAAGACGTATGCTTAGTGACCACTGACCATAGACCATATTTTACTAGTGGCGCCCCCAGAGCAAGTTTATTTATTTTTGGTCAGGTTATAGTAATAATTAATTTATTAATATTAATATGGATGTAGACACAGTATGGATAAAAATGCATAGAAACTTAAATGAATTGTTTTATTTTAAAATGCACTCTTCTTGACGTTGGCGGCTGTGTACTTGTGTAGGGCTCTTCCAGTCTCTGTGTCATATTGACCGTTGCCAATGTAATGTGCTGATTGCCTTCATCCACAGTTCCCGCACAATGCTGATTGCCGCCAATTGCAGAAGCTTCTTGACCGGGATGTGAAACAGTCTTTTCATAAAATTCCTTCAATATTTCTGTCTTTTCTTCATGAGAAATTCGTCTCTCTACCTTTACCCACTGGCCACTATACTTATCTCTCTATCTTATACTTCACAGTCCTTAAATGTGAAAATGCAGAAATAGCACAGCTCTTTTACTGCACAGTACAGAAACTGCGCCTACAGTGGTAGGAGAACCAGAGTAACCGACAGCTCAGCGGGTGGCGAAGCTGAAGGTGCAAACAGGCAGGGTACATAATAGTTCGAGCTTCGAAAAGCAATAGGTGTTGGAATAGCGACCTTGCAGCGTTGGAACTTAAAAGACCCCCCCCCCCCACTAGGTAGATTGACAACATTAGGTGACTCGCAGGGAGCCGCTAGATTCAGGCGGCGCAAGACAGTAGCGTGTGGAAGTCCCTACAAGAGACTGTCCAGCTGTGGATGTCTATCGGTTGATGATGATCTAACTACCCCTGCACTTGATAAAAGGAATCGTGTTTTCACTCGCCGCTTACTACTTTTCTCACATAGTTTAAATATTAGGTACATACAGTACGCGGCGGAAAATGTACACCGGCTTTTAGAATGACACTTCGGCTTTGTAGTGCGTTGTCTCTGACACTCATAAGTCATAATATGTCATACCTATATGACGTTTTGACGGTCTCAACGACATAACGCGCTACAAATCTGGTTTTCGCAGGATTTCGCTATTTGGATAAAACGCCAGTTCGGGTCGCTCCTTCGTCCCGCACTTACCGCACGATTGCCTTGTCTAGACTTCGTCGAACCTCTGCATATAATTATTATCATTCTATTTCAAATTCCACTGATTCCAGTAGGTATAATTCCCGGCAGTTATGTAGTTGCGTCTGACCTACGATGCGAGTGCAGGTATTGTTCTACGCGCTCGTGTACTGTGTACGGATGTATGTTCTCGCACTAATGCCGATGGCGAACGCTGGGTGCAGCATGGCACGCGGGCTGGTGTGTTCCGCTCCCTCGCGTAGCGCGCTTCAAACTAATTTTCTCTCCGAGCACATCGTCTCACTTCCCAGTTCCCACACACTACACGATACAGAACAAACTTTTTCACCATCCAACTGTTCACCATCTGCAGTGGTACGAATACGACACCTGAACAGATTCTGATTAAAGTTACTCAACTCTAATTGGAAAACTTGTACTGATTAGATTGTTTTCAGAAGGATTACGTTTAACCCCCCCAAATTAATATTCAGGAAGATAAACTTTTCGTTCCAAAAGTTTAATTAAATTATTTACCCGATCATTTGGCAATATCCAATCCAGGGTTAGAATCGAGAGAACCTTTAGCAATATTTTTTGTATTCATTTTTAATTTTCCATATATTATGCGTACCTACCTACCTACCTATATCAGAGAAAGAAAAGAACTAAAGGATCACTTCGTTGTTTGTCTGGTCAAGACAAGGTAATCAAAACCTATATATAAGTAGGTATAGCGTAGGTAAATAGGTACTTCCCGTTGAGTAATGTCTTACAGCACAAGTATCTAAAGGGAAAAATCCGAAAACTTAATTTGTGGTTAGGTAGGTACATCACAAAAATTAAAAAGAGTTATTTCTTGTACCTACGATGTGCGCTTCGTGTGCGACTCCGACTCGCACTTGGCCGGTTTTTTCTATTAGGTACCTACTAAGTAATTTTAGGGTCAAGGATCAGAACGTCTTTCGTGAATATCTCAATAATGGTTAGTTCACTCTGGTTTTTTTTTTTTTTTTGTATTGGCCAATTTTACGCAAAACGTATGCTATTAGGTGCCTCCCCTCCACTGAACAAAGTTTACGGCCTCACAGGTGAAGAAACGATAAATTGTCGAAACCAATTCCGAAGCGAAAACGATATTTTGGGTGCATATTCGCGTAATTTTTGCTGAAAGCCTCGCACGCGATCTTCGAACGTAATTAAATATAGAAGAAAGCCAATTTTCCGTGTGAGTGCCCGAGTGGCCCGAACCTCGTGCTGCCATACCGGCCAAATTAACCCGTTCTGGAGTTTCTACAGTGGTCACATAATAAAACATTCTGATCTGTGTCAGCATATTATTGAAAGAAAACAATAGGTATAGGTAGGTAGGTACCTACTACATTTGTATTCGTATTTATTAATTTTTTCGATTTCTTACGAAAGTCAGATAGATTGGCATGGTGGGTACAATACAATGCATACTAATATTATAAATGCGAAAGTGTGTCTGTCTGTCTGTCTGCTAGCTTTTCACGGCCCAACCGTTCAACCGGTTTTGATGAAATTTGGTACAGAGTTAGCTTACATCTCGGGGAAAGACATAGGCTACTTTTCATCCCGGAAAATTTATGAGTTCCCACGTGATTTTTAAAAACCTAAATACAAGCGTACAAAGTCGCGGGCATCAGCAAGTAATAAAATAAGTGTACAAAATATGGCATAGAATTTAGATACTACTAGTTAATAACGGCATAAAAATAAACTAAGTACTTATTTTAAAGCACTATAAGCGGTGAAAGCCAAGTGGTTAAGAGTTTAAGACGTCGGTCAGCTTTACATTTTGCGGGGTCCGAACTCCGAAGTTTGATCAAACCCCGGACCCCGCAAAAGAAAAAGATTAGAAAAAACCCAGGAACATTTAGAGATCACTAACTTTTCGGAGATAGATGGAAAGCAATTGGATACTTAATCTATCATTCATCGCTAAAGGAAAACATCGTGGAGAAACTAAAATCTGAATGACCTGTTTGGCTGAGAGATATCCATAATGTTCTCAAGATATTACGTGGAGACTGTCCCCATGCAGTCTTCTTCTGCTTGAGGCCGTTTGGCTTGAATGCTCAAGTATTAGAGGTGCCGGGATATTAAAAAGCGTAGGTGGTGCGGCACAACGTTCAAAAATAAACGTTTAATTTCCATCACATAGGGGTATTATAAATGTGAAAGTGTGTTTGTTTGTAGGTTTGTCCTTCAATCACGTCGCAACGGAGCAACGGATCGACGTGATTTTTTACATGAGAATAGTTTAAGACCTGGAGAGGCACATAAGCAACTTTTTATCCCGGAAAATCAAAGAGTTCCCACGGGATTTTTAAAAACCGAAGTTCACGCGTACGAAGTCGCGGGCATCGGCTAGTATAAATTAGCTAGCATCTATAAATTTACTTTCTTTGTTTCAGTAGTGGGCTGGCGATGGATTGAGCTGATGATAATGATTGCGTCGTTTAAGGAATACTTAAGTATTGTAATTTTACGGAAATCTGGTAAACCACAGACATAGATTAGTCTTTAGAACTATTATAAGATTTCATTGAATTGTATTGTAATGAGAATCTAAATATATAAAAGGAAAAGGTGACTGACTGACTGACTGATCTATCAATGCACAGCTCAAACTACTGGACGGACGGGCTGTTTGGCATGCAGATAGCTATTATGACGTGGGCATCCGCTAAGAAAGGATTTTTGAAAATCAACTCCTAAAGGGGTGAAATAGTGGTTTGAAATTTGTGTAGTCCACGCACGAACGGACGAAGTCGCGAGCATAAGCTAGTAAAACTATATGTCCGGCGATACATATTCACATACATTTGTTCCATACATTTGTATGGAACGAGTGACGAAGAGACCGTCTAACGTTCTATTCTGCGGTTATTGTAGAGGAGATTTCAATAGGTGCATCATGCGGTAAACGGATTGCGATGTCTAGTTAGGAGGAATCAAATCTAGATGTAGGCGAGCCGAGCAAGCCTAACCCCAGCGGATCCCGGTAATTGAGCTAGCTTCGGTTCTAGTCCCTAGGTACCTACTACTTTGAGTGCTCCCTTTTAACTTTTTTCGCGAATAAAGTGGTAGTAAGTAGGTAGGTACCTACCTAATGTCGAAAGGAGTATTTTCGAGGTAGGGCTGCAAAGTGCCTAATTGAAATTGGACTCAATTCCTATTTATACATGGTGTAACCCAGAACGCTAACAAAAACGAAGACATGTGATAGTAGGTAGGTACCTACTGATGATTACTGGTATGATACCACAATAAAAAACGCGAAATAAATTCCTATATTTTGTAAAAATTCACGATAAAACATCTGACTGACGCTAGGGGTAAGGATGCGAGAGGCGGTCGCGGGTTTGAAAGATACTAAATCACTAAAACTACAAAATGAGGCAAATTCGACATTTTGCACAATAAATCAAAACCATTATGCATAATAAAAATTAATAAAAATCTGTTTTAGAATATACAGGTAAAGCCCATTTATATTAGCCCCCACTTGGTATCTTGGTATCTTTGAAAATTGAAAATACTAATTATTTGTTCATTAACACATTTTTTTTTGTGTGGGATGTAGGTATCTAACCACAAATCCATGGTTTTCAGATTGATTCCTTTACTTGTGCTATAAGACCTGACTATCTGCCAAATTTCATGATTCTAGGTCAAAGGGAAGTACCCTATTGGTTTTCTTGACAGACACGACAAACAGACCGACAGACAGACAACAAAGTGATCCTATAAGGATTCCTTTTTCCTTTTGAGGTACGGAACCTTCAAAATCGGTTGTGCTGTTGCGTAGCTACAAACGGATATAGGAACGAACATACATACATACATACAGATCAAACACATAACCCTCCTTTGGGCTTCACCGCAGTCGGGTAAAAAGCTCAGCGCGTTAGGACCATGTCGGGGCATAGTGTACAAGCCAAAATAATGTGGCAGCAGTTTTACTTTTTGAAATCTCACTAAAATGATTATCATTACCCTGTCGTCCATTATAAAATGAGCAAACAAACCATCAGAATAAATACAACGCTGAGCTTTCACATTTTGTGGTTTTATTTACGAGCGCCACATTATATTAATGGAGCAATCAAAATTTATCAGTGCCTGTGATGTATTGTATTTTAACAATGTAACGCTTTAGGGAATTCCAGGAATTATGCTATTATGGAATCAATTCGATAACAATAGCTGGGACATGTTCCACAAACTTTTGTTATCGAATCAAATCTATTTATAGTAGGTACGCGGCCGAAAGTGATGAACATCGGACTTTAGAACGACATTTCATCTTTGTAGAGCGTTGTCTCTGTCACTCATACCCATATGACACATTGTCGGTTTCAACGACCGAGACAGTGCTCTACAAATATCATGTCTCCTTCTAAAGATCTATGGTCATCACTTTTGGCCGCGTACTGTACTTTCTCTTTTAAATCTTTAGTAATTTTTAAGTGATCTATCGCGGTAGACCGCTGCGGGATCACATAAAGGCGAAAGCATTATCATTTATCAAGCTTAACTTGTAGTTAAAAATTCGTTGGCGCGATTCAACCTTCATAGTGTGTGATTGAAGATTATGCCTATGGCGCCATCTAGTGTCAGTAATGTGGAGACCGCTATAATATTATAGTAATTAAACCGACGGTGGATCACGCCGTGAACCACGCGAAGGCGGCCTCGTCGATGCTGTACCAGGTCCTCACCTCAAGACTATCACCGAAGACCAACCTCCGTATCTACGGAGCCTATGTCCGCTCACGCCTGACGTATGCGGCACCTGCGTGGTACGCTCTTTGTTCGGCTTACCAGAAGCGCCGGCTACAGGTTCAACAGAACAAGTGCCTGCGCCTGATTGTTGGAGCTCCGAGGTACGTCAGAAACGACGTCATTCATCGGGATACCAAGACGCCCACCGTGGAGGAGTACGTCCATGCACTTGCGCGGCGAATGTTCGCCCGCGCGGACCATGGACCGTACATACACCTCCGCGGGATAGCACCGCTTCAACCCAGACCACCAAACGGGCGTCCTCTACCTCGCGAGCTTCTGCGGTCACCCACACCAGCGCAACGTGCTGATGAAGATGACGACGATGAGGACGACGCAAGCTTTACCGGATTTGACAATACCCCTGTGCACAACGACGAGCCCACAGCCTACAGTACTAGCGCCCAGGACCCAACACACAATAGAGACCTCGAGGCCCTAAGCCAAGAAGGCAGGCCTTAGCCGACAACGGCTTAAAGGACGTTACCGGGGAAGCGTTCTTCCCCGCGCCACACCCGGGCAAGGAGGCCATGCCTCGAGGCCCGTACCCCCGTTTTGGCCTTGGTCAAACGGAGAAGACCACGCTGCTGCTAATTAAACCATACAAACAAGACCTCGAGGCGCTAAGCCAAGAAGGCAGACCTTAGCCGATAACGGCTTGAAGAACGTTACCAGGGAAGCGTGCTTTCCCGCGCCACACCCGGGCAAGGAGGCCCATGCCTCGACGTCCGTAGTCCGTACCCCCATCATGACAGGTCAAACTGAGAAGATTCGTAGGGTCATTTATTAGACCACCGTGCACCGGTACGACACAAGACACAACACGGATAAGCTGTTTCAACAAGGTCTACGCTATAGAAAGACGCGCCATGGCCTTCCAGGCAAAAAATTAAAGGATCCAGGTAGACATGGTGCAACCCCGTCAGGAAGTTTCCGGGCAAAGAGGACCAGCGTCGAGATTAATCGAGAAGACCTTTTGTCCTCGTAATTTTAGTCTAGGACTATGTGTAGGGCTTGTAGGGAACTCATCATAAATTACGCCAGTGCCCGTCGCATTGGAATTCGTCGCCAGAAGCTTAATATTTCTCTGTCGTCATGCGACATTGCATTGCGACGGATTTGATGTATTGCGTTAGTAGTTACGCTGTAATTTGTTAATGCGTAAATCAAAGTGGTGGTGGCTTGTGGTATCTATAAAGAGCTTAGCACAGAGTACATTATATATGAGCTTAGTACACATTGGCCTAACGCATTCGACCAATAAGAACGAGGCGAAAATTATGACAGGGCCCTTTGGCGTTTTGCAACGTGCGGACTGGACAGCGCCGCTGACCGACTTGCTAATTTCAGTTTTCATATTATAAACATGAAAGGATCTTGTGACTTCGCAATTCTTAGTGCGTGTTGCCAGTGATGACATATGGATCCGATACATGGGCGCTAACTATGGGCCTCATAAGTAAGCTCAGAGTCACTCAGCGAGCGATAGAGAGAGCTATGCTGG
This sequence comes from Maniola hyperantus, assembly GCF_902806685.2. NCBI lineage: Eukaryota > Metazoa > Arthropoda > Insecta > Lepidoptera > Nymphalidae > Maniola > Maniola hyperantus. Next base: position 14,367,686 of record NC_048540.1, on the reverse strand, counting down.
GAGTTTTTCTACGTGATAAAATCAGAAATGAGGAGATCCGCAGGAGAAGATTAACCGACATAGCTCAACGGGTTGCGATTTGCGAAGCTGAAGTGGCAATGGGCAGGGCACATATAGTTCGGAAAACCGATAGACGTTGGGGTCCCAAGGTGCTGGAATGGCGACCTCGCAACCGGAAGCGTTGGAAGACTCCCCCTACTAGATAGATGGACGACAACAGACGAGTTGCAGGGAGCCGCTGAATTCAGGCGGCGCAAGACCGTGGCGTATGACCCTACAACAGACCTAGTCCAGCGGTGAAAGTTTATCGGTTGATGACGATGATGGTTTAATTAAACACGGTGGCCAGCACTTGTTGAAGCATAGGACTAATGTGTACTCAAGTCTTTACTAATTTTAGAGACAGTTTAACGCGATTTGTCCATAAAATTCACAGGAAAGTAAAGTTTTTATGCGAACTTCTATGTTTTCTAAATAAAATTTCGCAATCTCCAAAGATCAATTTAATTTTGTACACGGGATTGTAATTTTTATTTAAATTATTTTTATAACAAATCAAAATCCAGCTTCCCAGGCCAAATTATAAATTCAGAGATTATTACTAACCATATCTACTTGTAATTAGGTACTGATCTCTGCTCCAAATAGTCTAATCGGCGAAATTTTTAATAAAGGTAAAATATAGGTCGATATCTAATTTACTCGAGCTCGTAAAGGACAGCTATGAGTCGAAAAATATTCTCCATATTATACCTAAATTATAAACAAGTATGGCTTACGATAAAATTTTATTTTACAGCAAACCTAATCGTCCAAGAGAGCTATGCGAATGCGAATATAAAGCTGGTAATACACATAAATAATCTCGGGCTTAAAATTACTTTCAGACAATTTGTCAGGAAAAAGTGTCCCGCCGAAACAAATGGTCCTAACCTTTTTCAGTCTAACGGAATTTTCTAATCTATTATTTTGAACATATTCTGCGAGATTATTACGCTAATGTATTATTTTTCTAGAACATAATGTTTTGGAACCGTCCAAGAAAAATCTGACTGAAATTAAATAAAATTGATTAGTTACTTTCAGGAAAGTGTCTCTTTTTTTTTTACAGCCTAACGGGATTTTCTTTATGCTGTGAGATTTATGAAGTACAGCTACTGTAATGTATTCTTTTTCTATCTATTTTGTAGAACATAATATTTTGGAACAGTCTCAAGAAAAATCTGATTGTAAAAACGTTTTGGGAAAAATCTCAGAATAATTTTTAAATACTTTCATATTAATTAAAATTAAAAAAGATTTCGTACCTCAAAAGGAAAAACGGAACCCTTATAGGATCACTTTGTTGTCTGTCTGTCTGTCTGTCGGTATGTCAAGAAAATTAGTTCTTTTTTACGCAAAGGTATTTCCCGTTGACCTAGAATCATGAAATTTGGTAGGTAGGTAGGTTTTATAGCTGACATTAGGGGAAAAATCTGAAAACCGTGAATTTTTGGTTACATGACACAAAAAAAATTTAAATTGTAATCATAAACTAATCATTAATATTGTAAATTTTTGAAAGATAACTATATCAAGTGGGTTATCATATAAAAGGGCTTTACCTGTGCATTCAAAAACAGATTTTTATTTATTTTTATGCATCATAGTTTTTGAATTATCGTGCAAAATGTCGAAAAAATGCGAACGTCTCATTGCGCGAGCCTGACTCGCACTTGGCCGGTTTTTTTAAACAAAGAAGATCACAAAGAGTCACGTAAGTATCTTTCGTTATAATAAATAACTGAACACTACTCGGATTAAATTGTTCCACCAGTGAGGGGGGACATATTTTATCAGGAGTCTGTGATAAATTGCGCGAAATTCAATTTAAAAGGGTAATGTTTTTGTCCCTATTACGACGTCACTCGACGCGCGCCTATAAACTCTGTCGGTCCACTGAACAATTGAAATATTGAGGCCTCACATACCTTTCCCCCATAAAAATATTGGCCTAAGCCCTACTTTTGGTTTCCGATCACGGTTTGGGGTATTAAAGTGTCGACGTAATGGCACGGGTTTCGGTAGAAGGAATGACCTGTGTTACGTATCATTGCGCGGCATTGATTCAGGATAGAAAATGATCGAGGAAAAAAGTAAGAAAAGATTCAAATACCTGAGTACTTAAGTTATTTTTTTGAATGTACCTATGGTCTTCTCTGCTTGCACTTGTCAAGTACTATTGACTCAAGTCCATTACTTATGAGTGAGCAACTAAGTATGATAGATGAGCTGTATACCTTCGGTGCTCCAACTTTGGGCAATGCCAACATCTGTCTCTACGCCGAAATAACTACTTCACGTACGTATTACGTGGTATTGCTACGTAAGTAGTTTGTCTAAATAATCAGCAATAGGTATTATTGATACCTATATTATCACGCCATATTTTTCTATAATTTTGAATGAGTCTATGGAGTCAGGATTCTTTCCAGAACTTATTAAATGTAGTAAATTGATACCTCTTTTTAAATTGGGTAGCAAAAGAGGCCCAAATAACTACAGGCCAATCTTAATAATTTTGCCAACACTTTGCGCAACATAATATGTATTTGGAAAAATCAAACTCGACTCTAATGAGTTAGGTATAGCAGAGGGGGTATTAATATGCCCTCACTAAGAATAAAGGAAGGGCTCATGACTCGACTTTTAGCAAAAGATACCTACCTACGACGCAGAGAGACTATTTTTGCAAATAAATTTACAAATGAAATCTTTAACGGGTTTCTTCAAAGGGACATTCAAATCGACCGCAATAAAATACTTATTTCAGCAAAATTCAAAAGTAAAGCGACGAAATACAATTCTATATATTATTATCAGAGTTAGATTTTTATGACTGAACGTCCAAAGAAATTAAAAGATCGTAGGAAAGTACGGATCTTGGAATAAATATTTACCAAAGGAAGCAATTATGAGGTGGCACGTTTTTGCCTTGCGGCAACACTCAGTGCGAGCGACGGCCCAGTGTTGCCAGCGCAATTTATACCCAATAGAAATTTCAATCCTTCTTAAATCCTCTCCTGGTGAATTAGACGGCAGCCGAGGATGTTTTGACGCAAATTGGACAGGCGTCAAGATGGGCCGACGCATCGTTAGTGGCACTTCTAGATTTAACGAGATTGCCTCTCTGACGCAGGGCTGGCACTTGGCATACTCCTACGGTAATATTCGGTTATATATATCCATTTTGACACATAAATATATTCTTCTCTACTAATTCCATAAACGAATCCTACCGACTGCGCCACTGAAGTATATTATTTAAGAAAAACGCGAACAGACTAATGTTTTTCATCGAATAAGAGTAATATTTATTTTAAAACTACCTCAATACAGCATAATTATAAATATCAAAGTATATCTGTGTTACCTTTTCACATCTCTACACTGAACCGATCTTGATGATTTATTGAACATCGATGTTTTTTGAACAAATACTTATTTAGTATTTTCAGCTTTCAAAGTAAGATAAATATACCAAGTGGGTATCATATAAAAAAGGCTTTACCTGTACATTCTAAAACAGATTTTTATTTATTTTTATGCATAATAGTTTTTGATTTAGCGTGCAAAATGACGAAAAAATACGACTAGTATCCGTACTGCAGTCGTATTTTTTCGCACATTTTCGTACCGAGTGAACCGACCCTCGGTGCGCTAGTCTGACTCGCACTTGGGGGTTTTTTTATTAAATTGAAAGATGCTATTCGACAGCCCTGAGATCGTCATACACGGACTCGCAGAGTTGATCGCTCGCTATTGCCTAATAAAGACTCCACGTATGGGATTTCAATTTGGGGGCTCTTACTTTGACGGGGGCTCCGGGCTTCAATTTTCTGTAGCACTAACCCAGGCGCGATGGATCTGACGTCAATATGTTAAGTTAATCAGTATGATAGATTGAACTTTATTGATTCCATTTCGTTGGATGTCGAGGGAAGAATTTTTATTACATACCACTCCTCATAAATCATACACTTATGAGAGGTTGTAATAAAAAGCCGTTAGATGTCGTAGGATGAAAGGTTCTTACGTATTGTACTTACCTACTTCATAGATCTATTTACTTATATAAAATCTCGTACTTTGTCTCTCACTCACAATTATAGGTAGGTATAGATGTTATTGCGCGCTAATCCAGTATTTGACAACTATTCAAATCAGTATTTTTTATCGAACTTCAAAACACGCGCTTATTTGTATTCGAGTTTCTATGAAATATTGCTATGTGACGTCACAATGACTTGATGTGCTTTTTTGGTTTAATCGATAATTTAAAATGATCATGACACTTAAAACTAACAAAGGACCTGAATCAGACCAATGACAACATAGAAATTATAAATTCCCAATTGCCCCTGCTGGAATTTGAACCCTCGACCTTCCACTTATATGACCACAGCGCTCAACAAACTGTGCCTGGGTGGTTGTCATTTTGTCTCAAGCTCAACTTACTATTTTATATCTAAGTATTCATGGAAATTAGCAAACATTTGACTCATGAAGATGCAGTTTTCCAACAAAAATGTTTCAAAACTTGTGCGAGTTTTCGTCCAACAGAAAACTCCGTACGCGATCCCTGTAAGCGTCAAATGTGCAAGATAGGTACTTAGTTGCTCTTTCTTCTTTGGAAATACTGATACTACCGGAAGTTTTTATTTTCTTATTTCTAACTGCTATTCAGCTCGGTCTAATGCTTTAAGTTTCAACACCAAAGAAAACTTTTCTAATTAACGTACTTAGTTACGAGAACTAACAAAAGTATGTGGAATATACAAACAAAAAAAAACAACGTAAAGTTACTTAAGAAGAAGCGCATAGAAGAAGAAAGGAGTTCTGTAAAGCTTTCTACAAGGTCCAGGTTTAGATTCCTTTTGTAATTTAGGTATCCATTCACTGATATTGGAAAGCAGGCCGCAATGAGTTTGGCCCCTAGACCGTTATGTGTTTGGCCCCTCCTGGACCACTATGCGTTTAGCCCCTAGACCACTATGCTTTTGGCCCCTAGACCGCTATGTGTTTGGTCCCTAGACTGCTATGCTTTTGTTTGGCGCCTAGGACCGCTATGCGTTTGGGTCAGAATCAGAGCAGAGGTGTGAGGAAGGACAAACAAACACACTTTCGCATTTATAATATGGGTAGTGATTATGGATATTTTATTTTCTGACAAAATAAGGGCTTACTAAAATATCATTATTTTATAAAGCCTAACTATTAATTTACGAAATACTTACATCCATCTAAGCGTCGAGGACAATCGCGATCTCCACAATAATCTCGAGTTTTGGCAATTACCATGTAAATTTGCGAACTTCGCGAAATAATTTAACAGGATGGAGACGTCGGATTCAAAACAATTTATATGTTAATTCTGCTGTATGGACTACGAGTAGGTTCGTACACGAATAACTTCACTCCACTTCGGATTTGTACAATGCCAAACATTCCCGTCGGGAATAGGTAATTATCGCGCGCGTTATTTTACCTATGATTTGTTGAGTCCTCACACCCTCAGTTCGCAGGCATCTCTGACAATATATTGTACCTACTACCTACCTAGGACCAACTGTACCTACTGCAGCCATTTTTTTTTAAAAGTATAATATAACTACCTACTTATTTATAAATTTACAGGTCAATACAAAAAAAAACAATATATATAGTATATACATACAGAAAAACTTATCACTAAAAAATTTATATTTACAAAAAATATACGCCGTCCAAATGGTCATTTATGGGCATTGTGCCCAAAACACTGGCGCTATTACCTCGCTGAACGGCAAGGCTCAACCGTTGAGCGAAATAAGCACCAGCTCTTGGGTCACCAGACGCGTGGATCAGCTTTTGGGACACGACTTTTATTTAAAGCTTTCGTGTCCGATGACCATGGGCCCAGAGTCTCAAACGCAAGCGCCGCAAATACATAGTCCTTACTAATGACTGAGTATTTACGGCGCTTAAGCTCTTGAGCTGACTCGGCTGCTGCAGCCGCTTTTTGGCACGTGCCCGGTAAATGGGACGCTGCCAACGTGTCGACGCAGGTCGCATCCCACACCAGCGCAAGCCCCATCGACCATGGTACTATAGTCATCGCATCTGGCCTCTTGCCGTCATCCCTGAACAAGCCGGAAGGTTCTAAGCTGAGCTGGGATGGAGGCAGTGGCCAGAGCGCGACGGACTATATCATTAAAAAAAGCAGCCATTAAAAAAATGTAATATGTAAATAAAGGAATTATTAACTTTAAGTAGCAAGTAGGTATCTATAGAAGCGACAATAACCACTAAAATAGGCTTCCCGACGCGCGACGTGCAGTGTCGTACTGTCCTCGTCAATAAATTGTTTACCGAGTTGAAAGTACTCAGTTTACGATATACCTCCGACCTTGACGACCTCCCTGGCGCAGTCGTGAGTGCTGTGGTCTTATTAGTGGGAGGTCCCGGGTTCGATTCCTGGCAGGGGTTTGGAATTTTATAATTTCTAAATTTCTGGTCTGGTCTGGTGGGAGGCTTCGGCCGTGGCTAGTTACCACCCTACCGGCAAAGCCGTGCCGCCAAGCGATTTAGCGTTCCGGTACGATGCCGTGTAGAAACCAAAGGGGTACGGGTTTAATAAAAACTGCCATATCCCTTCCAGGTTAGCCCGCTATCATCTTAGACTGCATCATCACTTACCATCAGATGAGATTGCAGTAAAGGGCTAACTTGTATCTGAATTTAAAAAAAAAATACCTACCGTAATAATAAGTATGTAATTTGGCTTATCAGGCTCCAGCGTGGTATGCGGCAGTCGGCAGATAGATGCATTCGGCAATAATTTATTTAGATTTTAGCACGATGATAGAAGCATAATAGCTATGACGGCTCTACGATGCAGCTTATATACCTAGTATTGGAACTGAATAAGTGTAACCAAAGTCGTCCACTGAAACGCGAATGGAGCTAAATAAGTAAAGGAACTAAGAAACTAGTCCTTGAAGAAGTTTGCGGAATCTGTCACTCGCGTAATAATATGGCACCTAGGGATTGCAATCCCGCAAAACGGGATCCGGCATTCCCGCGGGATCCCGCTCCACTTATTAATCTGCTGGATCCCGCACCTTCATAACGCGGATCCGCGGATCCCGCAAATTTAAATTTACCGCTAAAACATTCGTGAAGTTTTGCGTAAGAAAGCGAGTGGCTCGAGCACGACGTTGCCGTTTCACACAGTGGCGGGGGCTGGCTGTGGCTTCGTTTCACATAGACATCACCGACCACCGTGCGCTTCGCGCGTGGTTTTGTATGTGACAGACAGAGTGTTTCGTATTCACCGTCCGTGCGTTAACGTATTAGTATTCTATTATTTTTTTTTGTGCTATTTTATATGTTGATATGCCCGTAAATGGAATATGATGTCGTAATGTGGCGTGAACTTTGCTTAGCAAGTAGGTACACATTAAATACATACTTGCAAGTAACGAATAATGATCATGTCCAAGTCCAATGAAACTGAGAATCCCGAGTAAAAAGGGAATAAAGGCGACGACAATCAACTTGGTAAAGGTCTGTGGTAATACGTACATATGTAAGACATGTTAAATTAATAATACTTGATTTTTAAACAAAAACCTGTAGTTTCATTCGATTTTATAACATAATATTAAATAAGATAAAGTATTAATTTTTCGATCTTAATAGCCCTATAAGATCAAAAAATTAATACTTTATCTTACATACAAACGGGGCAAAAAGGTGAATAATTTCAAATATGCGGGATCCCGCGGATCCCGCGCGGGATTGATCAATCCCGCATATCAATCCCGCGGGATTGAGTGAGCTGCGGGATTGCAATCCCTAATGGCACCCAAACACAGGTTTCGTTACAAAGTACAAACATTTAATCCTGTTGGAATCTGCAACTCCATTTCAATCGAGAACTCGCTGAATCCGAATCGATTAACGAGTAATTTCAAGCTCAAATCGATTCCGAGTGCGGATTCTTGGCAACTGGGAGCTATCTCAAACTTTGCGAGAGTTAAATATTGCTTTGATTGTATCGTGAATCGTGATTCGTGTTCAATCTTCTGCCAGTTCGAGATTATTTCAATTATAATAATGTTGAACAAGTTTCCAGAACTGATTTCACAGTTGGCAATTTATTTTTGGACTTGTGAAATAAATCTTAGCTTTTCTGGCTTTTATTATTTACTTTGGTTGCTTATACAAAGTTACTGAACACAGAATTCCGTACCCTCATGCTGTTGGGTACCTAAAAAGTGGGGGTGACATGAGGGTAGGTCTATTATACCTACAGTACGCGGCCGAAAGTAATGTACATCGACCTTTAGAAGGAGATAGCAGATTTGTAGAGCACTGTCTCTGTCGTTGAGACCGACAAAACGTCATATATAGGTATGAGTGACAGAGACAATACGCTCTACAAAGCCAAAATGTCATTCTAAAGGCTGATGTACATTACTTTCAGTCGCGTACTGTACCTACTTTTCGAAAACGCGAGAAACGAAACCAAAGCCAAAGCAAAGCATTGATTGAATAACCAATACAGCGAACGCCGCTGCGCGACGGAACAGACAAATCTTTTTGCACCACCAACATCTTTAAACTTTATACCTGCTTGCTAGCTGCACCGTAAAGATTTCGCAATGATGTTTTCCTTCGTCGTCGTCATCGTTGGAGAGACCTGTGGCTAGTGGCGTTCAGAGGGTTTCAAGATGGTTTCAAGCCAGAGTAGACTTTGTAGTCTATAAAATTAAAAACTACCAAAATTTCAGGTTTGTAACCCATTTCGTCGACGAGCTAGATACCTGTACACGCGGACAGATCGACTGAATGGCAGACAGATAGCAGAGTGACATTACCTAACAGGACTCCGTTTTTACCCTTTGGGTACAGAACCCTAAAAAAGTAAGCGTAAAGCTTGTGCTAGGAGTAGACCCAGGTACGACAATATTGCAATGGGTGGGGTTTAAACCTCCGATTTTTCGGATGTAAGTCCGCTCCTTAAACGTTGAGCTATTGAGGCTTTAGGTTTGGTAGTAAATTACTTATCAAATCACAATTAATCCACGCGGGCGGCAAATTAAATTTCCAACAGGCACAGGTCGAGGAGTAAGGAGTTGACACTTGACAGGTGACGACGGTAGCCGCTAGAGACCTTCGCCAATACGATCGGAAATAACTAGTGTTGCCGATCGATAGTCAACTATCGATAGTCCACGACTAATTATTTTCTGGAAAAGGTGACTCACTGATCTATCAACGCACAGCTCAAACTACTGGACGGATCGGGCTGAAATTTGGCATGCAGATAGCTATTATGGCATCCACTAAGAAAGGATTTTCGAAAATTCAACCCCTAAGGGGGTAAAATAGGAGTTTGAAATTTGTGTAGTCGACGCGGACGAAGTCGCGAGAATAAGCTAGTTAGGTATATTTGTCTGTCGATAGTGGCCTGTATTTGGATAAAATAGTTATTACAGGGATAATTTATTGCCCTAATTTTGCCATAATACTAAGTAGGTCTGTTAGAATTATGTTGATAGTGTAACTAAGTAACTGTTCAGGTATACCTACTACTAACTATAACAGGTAAGTAAGTACTAAATTATACTTATCGATAGTTCGGCAAGTCGGCAACACTAGAAATCAACTGAATTGCTATTAAAGGTATGGTACATATGTATGGACTACGACCACTTGTTTAGATATGTTTAGAAGAAGGTTTCGATAATTTCTATCTCAAGATAGAAGATTTTCCCAAAGTGTGTTTGTTTGTTGGATTGTTGGTTTATTGGTTTGTTGGATTGTTAGTTTGTCCTTCAATCAAGTCGCAACGGAGCAACGGATCAACGTGATTTTTTGCCGTGGAGAGTGACAAAGGCTACTTTTTTCCGAAAAAATCAAAGAGTTCTCACGGGATTTATCCATGCGAACGAACTCGCGGGCATCAGCTAGTCAGTACCCTTATTATAAATGCGAAAGTGTGTTTGTTTATTAGTTTATTAGTTTGTTGGTTTATCCTTCAATCACGTCGCAACCGAACAACGTTTTGACGTGATTTTTCGCATGACATAGGCTACTTTTTACCCGGAAAAATTAAAGAGTTCCCACGGGATTTATTGCACGCGAACGAAGTCGCAGGCATCAGCTAGTATATTATATTTTGAAGAGTACCTAGTTTTCGTAACAAATAACAGTCTCCAGACAACAGAACAACTCGGCGGCGCGCGAGGAAGCTGTGAGTTGGAGCTACTCTGAAGTTTCAAAGACAATGCATTGTAATGCGAATGTGAAATGTGAGTTTGCCAACTAATTGTTTTGTCTTCGCTCCTTAGTCGAGAGTCGAGACTGTTTGGAGGAAGACGAAGATACCTTAGCTTACATACCTCTATACCTACTCGTATTTGAAACCTACCAAGTTCAGGTTTTTCGTAACTTTAATAAAACCTACCTAAATAAATATCCCTACCGTGTAGCTGTCACTATCAATGGCAAATACATTGCCATTACTACATCATCAGAGCGATGACAGCCTAGATAAGACGTCCGCACCTACCCTCAGATTTTCTTACAATTGCCCGATGGAGGTATCCAAAATTCTCAAATCCGTTCAAATCACACATTCCCAGGGTTCCATATCCGAAAGGTGCCAACGGGAACCCTATTACATGCCTCAAACATGCCATACAAAGCCTCCTCTGTCCGTCCGTCTTTCTGTCTGTCAGTGGGCTGTATTTCATGAAGTGATAAGTAGAGAGTTGAAGTTTTTCCAGTGTGTATTTCTATTGCCGCTATAACAACAAATATGTACCTAAGTAATAAAAACCAAGATGGCGACTTTCAAAATGGCCGCCATGCAAATTAAAAATAAACAAAAGTATCTGGTACTGTAAGTACTGGTGCTGGAATGGCGACCTCGCACCGGAATACGCAGCGTTGGAAGACCCCCCACTAGGTGGATGGACGACATCAGACGAGTCGCAGAGAGCCGCTGGATGCAGGCGGCGCAAGACCGTGGCGTGTGAAAGTCCCTACAAGAGACCTATGTCCAGCAGTGGACGTCTATTGGTTGATGATGATGATGATGATGATCTACTGTACACTGTACAATATCTTATGCGATGATACGGAGTATGACTCGCACTTGTCTAGCTTTTCCAGGCTTTTCCGTATTTCAGTCTCTTGTATTATTCATTCTGAACACAAAAGGGGCTCAATATAATTCCGGTTTCTCCGAAGTTTTAGCAGCAGTCCCGACTGAATGCTAAGACTCTCGTTATGTCCAGATAACATCGGCGGCGGAAATTACGGGGAAATTATATTTGTTTCTTACACAGCGTCGCGCGTCGCAATAACGACTCGTCTTAGCCACGCTGTGTATAAATAAACCGAGAATAAACCTTCATTTTGTATACGGAGAATTAATCTCGCTGGTTGTTATAATGACAGTTTTTAGGGTTTCCATTGGGATGAAAAATTGAGGGCACGAACACTAGGTAGGTACCTACTGTGTATATAGTGTGCTACGAAGCGTGCCCAGAACCTCACGATAGATTGATGTGTATTACCTATTATTGACGTACAAGGCCGTGGTGCACCAGGGTCTAATAACAAATCTAAACGCTGTCATGCCTTTCGTTCGCAAAAAACCAAGCAGACAAACACGCGGGTACCTATTATTACAAAAATATGTATGTGTGACTATGATTATGGCATGAACTACGACTCTGATTTTCTATCTGTAAGATTGCAGGATCACCCATGGGCCAAGGTTAGTCCGTATACCTAAGCGACAACCCTATGCAGCACTAAGTAGGTAGGTACCTAAGTATTATTTTAATAAATCAATATGCTGAGTAGTTTTGTTTATTTATTTCTCCTATGCCACTATTATTTTCGGATTGTGAGATAGATTGCTTTTCATGGCCTTATGAACATGGACTTAATATAATACTGAACAGAGTAGGTACCTAACTATCTACACCTTATCATTTTGTGAAGATTTTCAGGACCCATCCGTTTAATCGATTTTGACAAAATCTTGCATCCTGGAAGATGAACATAATAGCTATACCTAGTCGAATTAAGACGTTTCCAATCCAATGAAAAATAAATACTTAGTGCGGCAAAAAGAATCACCAACTGAGTTGGTACAGTAGCTACGGGTAACTTTAGAAAGGAGTCTAACATTGTGAATCGATGGTTTAATTAAATTAATCATAGACTTATGATACTAGAAATTAATGGTATAAAAAATAGAAATAAAATTATGAAAAAAAACTCAATCACCTGCTGTAAATCAGTAGGTACTCTTTTTATAAGTGCAAAAGTGTGTTTGTTTGTTGGTTTGGTGGTTTGTCCTTCAATCACGTCGCAATGGTGCAACCACGGAACAGAAACTGTTCTTTCTGTTCCGTGGGTGCAACGGATTGACGTGATTTTTTGCATGGGTATAGATAAAGACCTGAAGAGTGATAGACTACTTTTATCCCGGAAAATTAATGAGTTCCCGCGGGATTTTTAAAAAACCCAACACGCGGACGCAGTCGCGGGCATCAGCTAGTTAAAATTATATTTTTTATAACATTTCTAAACCCGATATTCTACCAATGTTACCCGTCACCACTGCACACAATGATACAATACGGGCATTTTAAATTGAGTACGTGTTTCCGAACGCGTTTGACGTTTTTGTAATTAAGGTTGAACCGCATTAAGCGGTGTCGCGTGACGATGGTAACGATGCACGGACCGTGCACGTGCAACACAGTGCGTTGAAATATTATTTCAATCATTTTCATATGATGCATGTCACACTGGAGCAGTGCTGCACATCAGTGCGTTACTGTACATCGCGGTAAAGTTGCCTCTGAGAAAATATTTTGACTATGCAGCGACACACAGTGACGTAGCAAGCGGAGCATTACGTCTGACGTCATTATTTATATTTATGTACTAGACTTGGCAAAGAGATAATAAGTATGTATATTAAAACTTTCTCATTGCTATCATATTTCTAATAAATGTTTACAAAAATAACATAACAGATATAAGAAAAAATAAAATAACAGAAACAATAAAAAATAAAATAACAGGTGTATTATTTTATTGTAGGTATCATACATTATGTAGCGCTGCGACTCTATGCCGCTCTAATGCGGTCAGACCTTTAGCTTGTTTTGATATGACGCACGAATCATGCTCTCTGATTGGCTATTCGCTCAGCGTCTGTCAACTTCACATTTAAATTTGAAACTTCTGACGGTTAACTGGTTAACAAAATCAAATGGTAATTTTAAAAATTAGAACGATGATTGTGATTTTTGTCATAAATACTCCACACAGTCCATAATTTACGACTTATGTTATTTTAAGGACTGTTGTGCTTGATATTGTGTGTATTTTAGAGTTATTTTGTGAAGGAGTGCTGTAGTAATTTGTGCTGTTTGGTGGATTTTCGACGTAACGACTGGCGACTACCTAGGCACCGATATCGTGACCGTTTGCTTTCGGATTAAAATGGTTAAAATGGATAAGGGCACAGCCCTTGTACCTTCGAAAAGTGGTTCAACGCAGAAAATGGCAGCGAATATAACAGTAGTTGTAAGAGTGCGACCCTTGAACGATAGAGAATTAGGCCAGAATAACCGCACGGTGATCGAAGTTGTCGACGAGAACCAGCTAGTATTCGATCCCAAGGAGGATTTGCCGCCTTTTTTCTACCAAGGCGTCCAACAACCTAGCAAGAATTACCTTAAACGCGCGAATAAAGAGATGAAATTCGCGTTTGACAGTGTATGTGGGCCTAACGCTACAAATCAAGATGTTTTTGAGAGTGCCACTAAAGATATGCTGGCAGCTTTGATGGAAGGGTATAACTGCTCGGTGTTTGTGTACGGGGCGACTGGCGCAGGCAAGACATTCACTATGATTGGCAGCAAAGAGCATCCTGGGATCACATATTTGACAATGGACCACTTATTTCACACTATAAATGGATTTCAAATGGACAGAGAATTTGACATTGGCGTATCCTATATTGAAGTAAGTACAACTACAATACCTAAAATTTTTAGGGTTCCGTACCTCAAAAGGAAATATGAACCCGTATAGGATCACTTCATTGTCTGTATGTTGTGTCTGTGAAGAAAATAGAATCAAAACCTATAGCGTAGGTATGTTGACAGAAAATTATGAAATTTGGCAAACTTGGTGATGTCATAAAGCATACAAGTAAAGGAAAAAATCTGAAAACTGTGAATTTGTGGTTCCTTCACAAAAAATTTAATATTACCGGTTATCTATCAATATTTTACTTAGCTTTGTTATTTATCTAAATGGGCCTTAATTTTTTTGAAAAGTAACAATGTTACTTTAGTAGGTATATTATTTATCTACTTAAATCATAATTTAAATCTAAATATATAAAAGGAAAAGGTGATTGACTGACTACCTGACTGACTGACTGACTGATCTATCAATGCACAGCTAAAACTACTGGACGAATCGGGTTAAAATTTGGCATGCAGATAGCTATTATGACGTGGGCATCTGCTAAGAAAGGATTTTTGTAATTTCAACCCCTAAGTGGGTGAAATAGGTATTTAAAATTTGTGTAATCCACACAGACGAAGTTGCGGGCATAAGCTAGTATATCAAATATAGATGAAACTGGATCTAAAACAACAGAACTAAACAGAGACTAAAGCTTTGACTCTCTTGTTCTCAGGTATACAACGAAAACGTGTTTGACTTATTAAAGAAATCTTCCATCCCTCTCCAATTGAGGGACTACCACCAGTATGGGGTGACGGTGGCGGGGCTCTCCATACACAAGATCCAAACTGCCAAGGAGCTGCTGGATATGCTGGAGTATGGCAACCATAACCGGACGCAGCACCCCACAGATGCCAATGCAGAGAGTTCTCGCAGTCATGCTGTCTTCCAGGTAAGGGGAAGGGCAGCAAATCTTACTAATATTATAAATGTGGATGTTTGGATGTTTGTTACTCAATCACGCAAAAACAGCTGAACGGATTTGGATGAAATTTAGATTATACGCTGGATTTACACATAGGCTACTTTTTATCCCGAAAAATCAAAGAGTTCCCGCGGGATTTCGAAAAATGTAAATCCACACGGACGAAGTCGTGGGCATCCATAAGGCAGACTATCTGACGGCCTAGGGCACTCAAATTTGGGGGCAGTATGAAGACTTCACTAGAGCTAAATAAACAGGCATATCTAACACATCAAAAGACTTATTTTACTTAGATGATGACCTATAGTATGGGACAGTTCGAGATGAAAAACCCAAATCCACGCGGACGAAGTCCCGGGCATCAGCTAGTTTATAATGTTAGTATGAATTTGGCAGGTGTATGTAACAATGCGCTGCAAGACAAGCAGCCAGTGTCGCATGGTGAAGCTATCCATGATCGACCTGGCCGGCAGCGAGCGTGCCTCCGCCACGGGCTGTGTGGGCGAGCGATTTAAGGAGGGCGCCAACATCAACCGCAGCCTGCTGGCGCTCGGCAACTGCATCAACAAGCTGGCCGACGGCAGCAGCTACATACCCTACAGGTGAGTGCTGAAGGTTGTACAAGCCAAGGGACCCTAGGCTTGCTGCAAACCATGGTGGCAACTTAGTAATTTTTATGCCATATTTCAGGGTTCCGTACCTCAAAAGGAAAAACGGAACTCTTATAGGATCACTTTGTTGTCTGTATGTCTGTCTGTCTGTCAGCCTGTCAAGAAACCTACAGGGTACTTCCCGTTGACCTGGAATCATGAAATTTGGCAGGTATTTCAAGACATAGTCTATCACGCTGCCCATGTGCGGATTGGTATTTGGTAGACTTCACACACCTTGGAGAACATTATGGAGAACTCTCAGGTTTCCTCACGATGTTTTCCTTCACCGTTAAAGCAAGTGATATTTATTTAATTAAAACGCACATAACACCGAAAAGTTAGAGGTGCGTGCCCGGGATTGAACCCCCGACCTTCGATAAGAAGGCGGACGTCCTAACCACTAGGTCACAGCTTACTTATATACAAATACAAATTATTAAAAGTTTGGTTTTTAACTAGGGATTCTAAACTGACGCGCCTCCTTAAAGACAGCCTCGGAGGCAACTGCAAGACTGTTATGATTGCCAACGTCTCGCCATCGTCACTCTGCTATGAGGACACCTACAACACTTTGAAATATGCCGCGAGGGCCAATAAAATACAACTCAGCATCAAGAAGAACATAGTCGATGGTGAGAAGTACTACATTTTTTTTATTTATATTTACTATCCTAATTTCAGAGCCTCAATAGCTCAACGGTAGGCGCGGACTGAAATCCGAAAGGTCGGCGGTTCAAACCCCACCCGTTGCACTATTGTCGTATCTACTCCTAGCACAAGTTTTACGCTTAGTTGGAGAGGAAACGAAATATTATTTCATGATTAGCATGGCTAATATTTTAGCGTTTAAACTATCGTGAGTGATTTCCATTATAAATATCTATCTCGGCTGTACTCACGTGTCTAATCGATGTTAGCCCGACTAGTTTCGAACCCATCCCGGGTCCTTTTTCAAGCTCCGCTTGCCTGGATTACGGTGACGGTTCCAGCGATGAAGATCAGCAAGAACTGTCGGGAGACGATCGGCAGCTGTCTCCCCCCCCACCCCAGCCACCCTCGCAGCGGGCTCTATGGGCGGCGGCGCGCGCGGCCCGCAGTCACAGCCGCGGCGCGTGCGCGAACTGACTCCCTTGAAAAAGGACCCCGGATGGGTTCGAAATTAGTCGGGCTAACGTCGACGATAGATATTATTTATAATGGCTAATATTATTTAGGGTTACGTTGGCACCCTAAAAATTGAAAGACGCTATGCAATTTATGCTTTTTTTGAAGGTAACATGAACTCCGGTCAGTGTATGAAGATGATTAAAGAGCTGCAGCGGCGGCTTGAGGAAGAGGAGAAGAAGAATAAGGAACTACGAGCCAAATTGGCCATGTCCACCAACGTTGTGACTGTTGACACCAATGGTAAGCATAAGGGCTGAGGTACTTCGTCTCTGTACGTATCTACGTACGCACAACCCATCACCTCCCATGGCCCCAGCAACCTCGCGGTTATATGGGCCGACACGCGGGAGGGCGCCCGTTCGGTACTTTCTCGGTGGCTCTTTCCCGGGGCGCCTTCTTGACTCCCTACAAATTCTTTCTATCTAATCCTTATCCGTCCGTAATAGGCTAGTTGACACTTTTTTTAAGTAGGTCTTAAATGGTTAATATTTGTCCTATTAGATCAAAAAAATTAACACTATATTTATTTGCGCCCTAAAAACCGTAAAACTTTAATTTAAAAATATATTTTTCTTAGACAGGTGAAAACACTGTCGGCCATGTTTGGCCGATAGATTATCTGTGCTCTGACGTCATGCATTTGTAAACAACAGCATAACCTCCCAAAGTATAATAAACATGACTTCTATACTAGTTTACATGAAAAATATAGTAATTATCGTTATTGTATCATCTGAGAATGTAAAAACGCATCGATAAAGACCACAGGAATGTTGTGGATTAGAGTGCCCAGTGAAATAAATATACGTAACACGCGAAGACTTGCTTAAAGGGATCCTATATGACTAACGACTGCAACCCAAATTTATTTTTGCAAAGATGACTTTGTTGTAAGTCTTACCTAATAACTTATTCAATTTATAAAGAGAAAACGATAATTTTTTACGTTTACTATGAGTTTTTAGAAATATATAAAAACTAGCTTATGCTCGTGACTTCGCCCGCGTGGACTTCATTTTCAAACCCCCATTTAACAACTCAGGAGTGGAATTTCAAAAAATCCTTTCCTAGTGGATACCTTCTCTTTACCTACAGAGAACACACCCACCAAATTTCATGTATCTAGGACCAGCTGTTTAGATGTTTAGGCTGTGCGTTGATATATAAGTTAGTCAGTCAGGACTTTAAATTTTATATATATGGATACTACATTAGTCCACGCGTGACATAGGGATGACATTTCTTTGTTTACATATTGAATGACGTCACATCATGGCTGACAGCGTTTTCTGCGTTTCAAATAAAAATAAAAACTGTATTTTTTTAAATTGGATTTATATATCCATCCTGCGTTTTTAATAATTGTTATTGATATATTTCGTTGTCTTAAGCAAAATACTAAAATAAATAATCATTTATTGGACGAAATTACATATGAGTCAAGTAGCCTATTAGTCTTTCTCCCCTTTCTGGGGCAGACGTACACAAAAAACGCAGATCCCCGCGTGCCCCGCGGTCCGGATCCTTCCTTAAACATCCACTGGTCCACGATCACGGTCTGAGCTGTTCCGCCTCTTGTGCCAGTGGTGCGCGAACTCCCGTAGCTTGCCGAAGTTTTCCGCCGAGACGTACGTACAGAGAAATTGGAGTGGAGTGAAGTGGAGTGCTAATTATAGTATGCGACAGGTTGAAATGAAAATCGGGGCGGAAACGCCTCGCACACCCGCACAGCCCCCGCGCTAACCTGGTGTGGACAAGCGCGGGGGACGTGCGGGTATGCGCCCCGCATTTTTTTTAAAATAGTGATAGAGAGTAAACGAGCAGGCGGGTCACCTGATGATAAGTGATTACCGCCGCCCATGAACATTTGCAACACCAGAGCAACCGCCGGATGCGTTGCCGGCCTTTTAGGAATTTGGTCAGCCCCTTGAATAGCCCCATGTTGTAATCCAGTGGGACCACCGCCGATGGGATATCCCGATTTCCATCTCAACCTGTCGCGGACTATAGGTTATATCTATATTTCGACTTCGATTCCTGGCAAGTTCAATTTGGGTCTTTAATTTTCTAAATTATCTCTGGTCTGGTCTGGTGGGAGGCTTCGGACGTGGCTATTTACCACCCTACCAGAAAGCCATCTCTCCAGGCGATTTGGCGTTCCGGTACCATGTCATGTAGAAACCGATAAAGGGTACGGGTTTAATGTAACTGCCATACCCCTTCCAAGTTAGCCCGCTTCCATCTTACACTGCATCACCACTTACCATCAGGTGAGAGCAGTCAAGGGCTAACTTCTATCGGAATCAGTACCCTTATTTTAAATGCGAAAGTGTGTTTGTTTATTGGTTTGTCCTTCAATCACGTCGCAACGGACCAACGGACTGACTTGATTTTTTGTATCTGGAGAGTGACATAGGCTACTTTTTATCCCGGAAATACAAAGAGTTCCCACGGGATTTGTAAAAAACCAATTCCACGCGGACGAAGTCGCGGGCCTGTTAGTAAAAAAAAAATCTAGTTATAATGGAAAAAATGATTTTAAAAAGATAATCTTGGTACAATTTTATTTAAAAAACTTTCCTTCTTATTAATGCTAGCGAAACGAGCTTTATGGAGTCAACGCATCAACGATGTAGAGACCATGCACGGTGCGCTGGAGAGCAAGTTGCTTACTCTGATGAGTCAGCAGCGCGTGGTCGCACTGAGGCACTTCCTGCGCACGCGCGCCTTCGAGCACGTCGCTGATCTCGCGCACCGCTCGTCATGCGACGCATTGGAGCAGGTATGTACACTTACTCTAACGAGTTAGCGTTACATAATCTTGCTCTCTAATCTTCGGGTTATGGTTAACTGGGGGCCTACCCGTAGTTTGACAGCTACTGTATGACGATCACAATAATAAGGTATTTTGGAAGAGGGCAGGGGCAATTTGGAATTTTTAATTTTTAAATTGTTTTTAGTCCGGTTTAGTGGGAGGCTACGGCCGTGGCTAGTTACCACCTTACCGGCATAGCCGCGCCGCCGAGCGATTTAGCGAAACCTATAGAATATAATAGAATAGAATATATTTTTATTCAAGTAAACTTTCGTAAGTGCTTTTGAATTGTCAGATAGTTTAATCTATATATATAAAAGGAAAAGGTGACTGACTGACTGACTGACTGACTGAATGACTGACTGACTGACTGACTGATCTATCAACGCATAGCTCAAACTACTGGACGGATCGGGCTGAAATTTGGCATGCAGAAGCTATTATGACGTAGGCATCCGCTAAGAAAGGATTTTTGAAAATTCAACTCCTAAGGGGGTGAAATAGGGGTTTGAAATTTTGTAGTCCACGCGGACGAAGTCGCGAGCTAGTTTACAAATAAATAGTGACCCATATCATAAATGCGAAAGTGTGTTTGTTTGTTGGTTTATTGGTTTGTTGGTTTGTTGGTTTGTCCTTCAATCTTGTCGCAAAGGAGCAACGGATCGACGTGATTTTTTGTATTGGTGTAGTTAAAGACTTGGAGGGTGACAGGCTATATTTTATCCCGGAAAATCAAAGAGTTCCCACGGGATTTTTAAAAACTTAAAGCCACGCGAACAAAGTCGCAGGCATCAGCTAGTAAATCATAAATCCTTTATTTTGCTAGAATACATGTAACAATTGTATGTAGTAAATTTTTTAAGGTAAGTATCAATGTAATCGGCTATTTCTGGGTTTAATACTCCTTCCAAATTAGCCTGCTTCCAACTGTAACTGCATTATCACTTGAGATTGCAGTCAAGGGCTAATTTGTAATGGAATAAGAAAAGGATATAAGATTATTGAACGATGATTTCTTTCCTAGATTTGTACCGAAGAGATCCCACGACAAGAGCGCGCATCAGAGAACTACGTACAAAAACACGTGAGCTGGAATTTGAAAATTATGAACATCTGGAAACAATGGACAGAGACGGGTCAAAAACTACAGAAATTGCTTAACGAATGCCTGGCGGACTGCCCTCAGTTGAACGACTACGTCGACAATATCAAACTGAAAAGCATGAACAGAATAAGCGAAGCTCGACATGATTTAAAAGACACGCTTTTCTCAATCATGAAAAACGAAATAACAGTTTCCACAGAATGCATGGGTGATGCGTTCAACATGCTCAAAAAAGTGTATCTAACTTTGAAAGGTTACGGGCACGCTCCGCCTACATTGACTATGGAATACCTCGAAATAATGAACAAGGTGAAATCCGCGAAAAGTATAACCTGGTCGGATGATATAAAAATTGATCCGCATTTCAAATTCATATCGACCATGGATCTAGAAAATCCGATAGCCCCCCTCAACTTCAGTGAACAGCAAGACGCCAAAAACAGTACAATTGACGTCATAACGGATAGCGACGACTTGGCTGACGTTGAGAATAGGGAACCTTGTACTAAGAAGCGTAAAGGGACACCGATCAAACTCCAAAATAATGAAACTATAATCATAAATGACTCATTAGAAGCTTTGGATACCGAAAATATTAACTCTGCGAAGAAATTTAAAACGGAAAGAGCAGATATGGAGAATTTGACTGATTTTGGTGAACTGAACCCGGCGGATTTGAACTCGACTTTTGTTCTCGCGGGGAAGACGGATGTGTTCAGAAAGTTGCCGGTTAAAGTTGAATCAAAAGAAGTACAGCCTGTGAAGAAGGGGCTGACGGATCGCACTAACACTATCCAGAGGACTATCAATTTCAGTAATGACAGTAAAGGTAGGTGTGAGTTCATCACCTACATCAACCGATAGACGTCCACTGCTGGACATAGGTCTATCGTAAGGACTCGCCACGGTCTTGCTCCGCCGCCTGATTCCAGCGGCTCCTGCGATTTGTTTGTCCATCCACCTTGTGGGGTCTTCCATCGTATGAGGTCGCTTTTCCAGCACCTTGGGACCCCAACGTCTATCGGTTGTACGAACTATATTATGCCCTGCCCATTGCCACTTCAGCTTCGCAACCCGTTGAGCTATGTCGGTTAGTCTAGTTCTCCTACGGATCTCCTCATTTCTGATTTGAACACGTAGAGAAACTCATTACTCTTACCGATCATTTAACCAATGATTGCTCTCCGGTGCGAGGTCGCCATTCCAGCACCTTGGGACCGGTTCCGTACCCAAAGCGTAAAACGGGACCCTCTTACTCTGCTGTCCGTCCGTCTATCACCAGGCTGTATATCATGAACCGTGATAGTTAGAGAGTTGAAATTTTCACAGATGATGTATTTCTGTTGCTACTATGACGTCTTTTCGATGTTAATGAGACATGGTTCCAGCGCAATAGCAATTTGCGGGACTTACATTTGTATTTAACTGATATGTTATACCAGCTCGTATCGTGAAGCCGGTGATGCCAGTGAAGCGCGTGGGCACCGCGATGCCGCAGCCGCGCGGCCCGCCCTTCGGCTCCAGTGTGCCGCGTGACGGCTCCAACTTCCGCACTGGTAGGTACTAGCTCGCCGCTCCCTTTGCATCTTTCATCTAACTGAATAAGTGGGGCACTTTCAATTATTTTGTCTACATTTTGCCATCTATTGTGTTTGGCTCTTAAAACATTTTTAGACTGGGGGCACACGATGCGTTGCGGCGCCGCACTGCAAAGATTTTACCGTATCAGCGTCCACACGAGCGGTGCGACGCCGCAACGTTGTTGTCGCAGCGGCGCCGTAGCAGCGTTGGACAGTGTCCTTCCTTGTGACGCATAAACAACTGAGCGGTGCCGCTCCGACGTCGCAACGCATTCCACCCCTCCCCGCCTCGTCTCGGCGGTTGCAAAACCGGTGCGGCGACGGAGCGCATCGTGTGACATGCCACAGATATTTCTATGTAAGACGATGCAGCGACACCGCTCCGGCGCCGCACCGTCGCCGCAACGCATCGTGTGCCCCCGCTTTAAAACTGGAATTCATAGTTAAGATAGGGGCTTCTTTAGGGGACCATTCACAAGACATGTGTTATATTCAACTTTATAGTTGGGCCATTATGAACGTGCGAACTGAGTCATAAATCAATGCCGCAGAAGTCGTTATCGATAAAAGGATGCCGTTCGGACGCAGGTAGCTGGTAGTTTTTTTTTTGTATTGTTTCTCCTCGCTCTTTATCGACTATCGACAAATCCTTTTTTTACTGTTACAAACTACGCCTGTTAAGTGCGAGCGAGAGGTCTGATAAAAATGATTTATGACGCAGTTCGCACGCTCGTAATGGCCCAACTATAGTGCATTGCATAAGAGCTCCTTTTTACCTTTTAAGGTACAGATTCCTTAAAATTACTAAAAGAGTTCTGAAATTAACATTTATTTAATAACGCTCGGTTCGACACAAATCAGTTTAATTAACAATCAAAATCGTAACTAACTCAAAGTTGTAACTTTCTCAATAACCCGCCCCGTGTTAGCGAACATTGGTTCTGACGTGTTCCCTTCGATGTTAATTAGTTACGCAGGTTTGAGTTAATTTGACATTACAATATCTATGCGGTGTTTATCGATTGAGTTACAAAATAAAACAAACGGTTTTCGGATTTTCCCCTTTTGCTATAAGACGCTACCTGCCAAATTACATGACTCTAGGTCAACGCAAAGGACTCATAGTTTAGATTCCCTTGATGGGTCTTGACAGATACGACAGACAGACATACAGACAATGGAGTGATGCAAAGAGCTCCTTTTCCCCTTTCGAGGTACAGACACAGTATTATAAACTGCGGCCATACCAATAAAAATTTGCGTCGTGTATTGAACGCTGTATGACGTACGCCGCGAATTTGAATATTTGAATCTTCCGCCGTAAAAACGTCTACAGTAACGACTTTGCAACAACGCAAATTGTTGGTGTGGATGCGTCTTTGGTGTGGAGTGGGTATAATGTGGTATGTTTCTATCAGGGTTGGAAAAAATAATTAAAAAACATTTTTTGTTTAAAATATGTTTAATTTAAAAAATAAATAAAACATTTAAAAACACTTGTTTTGAACATTTTTTTAAAACAAGTCCAACCCTGACTGTTACACTTTTTGTTTGCAATTAATACTAACAAAATTAATGTTTGTGCTCGTTCGCTAACAAACTAACAGGTGTATCAAAGAAAACTCATGTCACTGAAAAGTCAGTGGGTTTTAAAGCAGTACACGTGCGCGACCGGCCGCACGCGCATCCCTACTCGCGCCCCGGAGCCTACACCAGGAAGTGAACACGAGTGAAAACGAGTGAACGACGAGTGAACACCGAGTGAACACCGAGTGAACATCGAGTGAAAATCGAGTAAACACCGAGTTCACGGCGAGTGAACACCGACTAAACACCTAGTGAACAGTGAGTGAAAACTTCACAGGCAATACCCACAGTATCTATCAGCATATTGGTGTTAGGCCTACAGGTCTATGGAAGAATCGTGGTCGCGCCACGTCTCGCTCACTCACCATTTCGATTTATATGTAAACTGTATAAGTGACAAATAATTGAACCTTTTGCAAAGTTTTATATGTACTCTTAAACAATGTGGCTAATTCCGTTGTACACAATCTCTAAACTAAACTAAAATGATACGTCTAAATCTATTGCTATCCCTTTCATAATGTTGCTTGCAGAAAAAGATAGCACTAGATGTAGACCTGTTAATTTAGTTTAGGTTTAGAGATTGTGTGAAAGCGAATCGGCCCCTGTTTGATTAAAAATAATGACAGCAAAAGTGAATATAATTGTGACGAACAGTTTTAAGATGTTATATAAATATTACTTTTGCCTATTTAGTGACTTTGCGGTGACATCCAAGTGTATTTGTTTAGTTAGTTTCGTTTATAAATTGACTTATTAATTTTTAAATGTTAAAAGTACATTATAGGTGTTGTGATAATGACATTTGGCCTTTGTAGAGCGTTGTCTCTGTCACTCATACCTACGTGACATTTTGTCGGTCTCAACGACCTAAAGGTACCTCTTTCTAAAGGTCGATGTACATTATTTTCTACCGCGTAGGTACTGTACTATAAAATTAGGTTGGGTTAACTTAGGTAACAATCTTAAATTACATAGCTTAGGTTTTGATGATGGGATGTATTTACCGCCCTAGTGCCTTAAAGTATAAAAAACGCATTGTTACGCCAGTTCGTAATGTTTGTATGTTTTTCATACTTTACAAAATGTACCTTTGCCTAATGTAGGTACCAACATTTTCTGAAGTAAATATTTCCAACTTCCAAAGTTATTAAATTGATGGTTAATATAATGCATAATTAATTTTATATTGTACTAGCTGATGCCAGCGACTTCGTCTGCGTGGATTTATGGTTTTAAAAATCCCGTGGGAACTTTGATTTTCCGGGATAAAAGGATGTGCCGTGTGACACTAATGTGTTAGAAAGCCTTTAATAAGTGTTGCAAACACTCCCTCGACTGAGAAGAAGCCCAGAATAAACCCAGCAAAATTAATTTATTTCTCCTGTCTATGAGAAAGGTCTTTTAAAAAGTAGGCATAACATAAATTAATAAATATTACTAGGTAAATATTATTAGGTATAGTACGAAACAGGTCGTGATGGCAATCGGGGTGGGGACGCCCCACACACCCGCACAGCCTCCGCGCTAACTCGGTGCGGGGTAATGCGGGTGACGTGCGGGTGTGCAGATCCTCCCGCATAATACTCCGATTACCATCTCGACCTGTCGCGTACTGTAGGTATAACATAAATGTATTGTCAACAAATTTTACTAAAAGGTTATTAGCTTTAATAAATTAACACAATAATTTACTTTGTAAGAACCATTTATATTGTATTTATTTGTAGCGTTTTGTACCTATGTAGTATGTACCCGAAGCAACTTTTTGTAGGTATTTTAATAAAACTGGTTTTTCTATTTTATAATCGTGTAAAAAATGCGTATTTTGGGGAAATTTCGCAATTTTTTTTGTGTCGAGCCAAATTGTGCCAATCGCATTTTTGCTCTCGTGATTCATCATTCACTAAAGAATATCCTTATTTTTTTATAATATTAGAAAATAAATAAACAAATTTGTAGTTTATGAGGCCAAAACTTGATTCTTTGAACATCCGAATTATGTGTCAACACCGCTTTTGGGGACGCATATCGCCTTAATATCTTGTCAACTTTTTTTATAGATTTAGATTTATTCATTTATTGTATGACATGCTTGTGTGAATTTGTAAAAAAAATAAAAATATTTTTTATTCAAATAATGCATCTACCACTGGTTCGGAATGCCTTCTGTGTAGAATATCTTTGTTATAATGAAAATGTATATTTTTATAATTATGATTGTAAAAACATAATTTTTACGACATTATAAAACTGTTTAGTAATAATATATTTTTGTGAAGTAAATAATATTATGATTAATAATAAAAAGATTTTGTATTATTACGATAAAAATATTGAATTGTTTCATTTTATTTGTTGTGTAAGTGAAAGGACTTTAGTAATAAAATCACATCATTTTATTATGGAAGACCCGAACGGTATTTTCGACAGTGGTATGAATATTATTGGAGTGATGGGTTCGACTCCCGCGAGGTAATTACGAATCTTGCGACAGGCGTAAATCTCGCGATCATTGCTGTCACGCAAGGCCAAGCGCGTCACTGCGTGACGTCAGTGGTCTGGAATACAAGAACCGCCTTAGAGATTTACAACGCCTGCGTGACGTCAGAATACCTTAGAGATTTCCAGACCATCTGACCCCCCACACCATACAAACACACACCAGGCGAGAGCTCACGCCACTAATGGACAATATCACGAAATCGTCCTATTTCACACATTACACAACCTAAATTCAACTCTAACAACACACATCATAAAGCTAATTTTACCCTGCACAAAGTGTGGTTTGGAATCCCCGTATTATAGCTACTAATGTCAAGTAATGTAAAGAAGAAGAGAGACAGCAAACGAGCTCTAGTTCACCCTCTATTAGACTATGAACTGTCGCATTGCTCTGCTGTCGCTACTGCAACGTTTTACGTCATCAGCCTGCGCCGCGCGCCGGTTGGTTTAAAAGCTTGAAAAAAAAACAAAGAAGTACAGACACAGCGCCATGGAGATCACACTACAGAGCTTGCGTACGATTAGTAGTAAGTACATACAATATACACGCTGAAATTTTAGTGGTTGTTTTCCCGAAGCGAAATGATTTTGCCGTGGTATTACAATCGATTTATAAATATAAAAAATTATTAGAGTCAAAAATGACAAATTTACAATCGAGAAAAATAATAATCGAATGAGACCTCGAACCAATAGTAGTTCCGCATGCGTGCAGGCTAGTTTATGCCGTATCACTACGCGCGAGAGTTTATTTTGCTCTAAACTTTTTCACTTTATTGGCAGCGCGGTTCGAGTGGATGTACCTACCTACTATTCACATTACGTCTAGTGAGTTACTATAGTTTCTCACACTTTCGAGTTGATGATTTTTTTAAAATTATTTCAAAACAAAAACATTTTTATTTTTTAAGTTTAACTCAAAATTTCGATAGTACTACTAAGGGATAATCGTTCTGCCGCGGGAAGACAACCACTAAAACTTCACCGTGTATAGTGCGCTCGTGCCCGATCCGTCCAATGGTTTGAGCTGTGCGTTGATAGATCAGTCAGTCAGTCTGCAGTCAGTCACCTTTTCATTTATATCTAGGTATCTGGTCTGGAGGGAGGCTTCGACCGTGGCTAGTTAGACCCTACCAGCACACCGCCAAGCGATTTAGCGTTCCGGTACGATGCCGTGTACATTTACACGACGTTACACACCAAAAATCTAAGCCCAAATCTAGAAATTTAATATTATTTTGCTGGGATTACGTAGGTAGGTACACGTAGAAACCAAAGTTGTGTGTAATGGTACGATTACACCTACCGAGTAGTGAAGCGAGACAGTAAAATGTCACTCGGCCGAGACAGTGCTGTGGCTGAGAAATTGTGGCGAAATTGCACTCGTTAAAGTGTTTATACCAACCGAGTACTCGGCCGAGGACACTGACTCGCCACTGTACTCGTTAGGTGTAATCGTACCATATGGGTTTAATAAAAACTGCCATACCCTTTCCAGAGGTTAGTCGCCTGCTTCCATCTTAGACTGCAGGTCGCACTTACCACCAGGTGAGATTGCAGTCAAGGGCTAACTTGTATCTGAATAAAAACATAAGTATATTTAGATTAGGATATGACACTATTCATCATCATCATCAACCGATAGATGTCCACGGCTGGACATAGGTCTCTTGTAGGGACTTCCACACGCCACGATCTTGCCTGAATCCAGCAGCTCCCTGCGGCTCATGTGATGTCGTCCGTTCACCTAGTGAGGGGGTCTTCCAACGCTGCGGTTTCCGATGCAAGGTCGCCATTCCAGCAACTTGGGACCCCAACATCTACCGGAGCCCAACGTCTATCGGTTTTTCGAACTATGTGCCCTCCTCATTGTCACTTCAGCTTCGCCACCCGCTGAGCTAAGTATGTCAGTTATTTTGGGTATAGATAGTTCAATCCACGAAGAGGCGCTACTATTTTTCATGCGGGTACATCACTTGCATTATAACCGACTAGCTGACCCGCCCCGGCTTCGCTCGGGTGGAATTTAGAAAATCGAGGTGGGGGATGAATTTCGAAAAATCCTGGAACACGTATTTCTTCATTAGTGACCGAATACCCAAATACCAATTTTCATGCAAATAACTTGAAAAATGACGGACTTTCATACAAACTTTCATCCCCTATTTAACCCACTTAAGAGTGGAATTACGAAAAATCCTTTCTTAGTGGATACCTACTCTCTACAAAGAACACACCCTTAAAATTTCATGTCTCTAGGACCAGTGGTTTAGGCTGTGCGTTGATATATATGGCAGTCAGTCAGTCAGGACTTTGAATTTTATATATATATAAAATAGATTGGGACCAAGAGTGGGGCGCGTCATCATGGATTGTACTATATAGGTAAGTCACCCGCCATTGGTTGGTACAAAATCAATACAACTATCATTAAACAGCCTTTAATCTTTAAACAATGTAGGAATGAACAAAGTTTAAATTAAAAAGTTAATCACTCGTTAAACCAATGTTCCAACAAATTGCAGCTATCTAGAATCTAGAACATTCCTTTGACAAAACAGAACCTTAAATAACAAAGTTTCAGGGTTGGTGCGAAGATTTGAAACAATACCTATCTAAGATACCTACTTACTATTTCAAACTATGTTTTCAGTACCAAGATTTTCGATGGAAACTTCGAGTTTGTGATAACAATTTCATAAGATTGAAATACCTAAATCTAAGTAGATACCTATACCTAGATAGATTCTGCGTCAGTCAAGCCAATAAATCGTGAGTGACGATGATGAATGATTTATGGAGGCTTAGGGTTGGAGCAGATAATTTTCATTTTATTTTATTCCGATACAAGTTAGCCCTTGACTGCAATCTCACCTGGTGGTAAGTGATGATGCAGTCTAAGATGAAATCGGGCTAACCTGGAAGGAGTATGGCAGTTTTTATTAAACCTTTGGTTTCTACACGGCATCGTACCGGAACGCTAAATCGCTTGGCGGCATGGTTTTGCCGGTAGGGTGGTAACTAGCCATGGCCAAAGTCTCTCATCAGACCAGACCAGAAATTTAGAAATTATAAAATTCCAAACCCATGAATTGAAGCCAGGACCTCCCACTAATAAGACAACAGCGCTTATACCATTGCGCCAGGGAGGTAGTCAAAAATGCAAAAACCTAATCTCGAGCCTTATTGTGGTTTTTTAATTTTAAAGGCGTCTTAAATGCAAAAACCTAATCTCAAAACACCAACACGAAAGGCAAATTGGTTAGCTCAAAAAGGGTGCGGGCATAATCGGGGTTCTTTATATTCCCCTCGGACCGGCCAATTAGCACCGGTGGTTCGGGTTTAGGTGAGGGTAGTCCGCTAAACTTACCCTTGTTTAGCGGTGCCACGGCTAAAATTGATTTAATTTACCCAGAAACTATACAAAACAAAAACCGGCTAAGTGCGAGTCTGATTCTCGCACCGAGTGTAGGTAGGTATAGATAGTTCAATCCACTATGATGCGCCCCACTCTTTGTCTCAATCGGTTACAATGCATAATAGAACTTACGATAGAACTCAGTCTCACACATAACAATGTGTGAGACTGAGTTCTATCGTAAGTCGTAACGCACCGATCTGCGATGTGGGCACACGCACAAGAAGATAAATTAGGTAGAGATCACTCCCCGCACTCGTGGTTTCCCTGCACGATAAATAGTGGGGCGCGTCTTCGTGGATTGAACTATCTTAGTATCTATAGTACTAAGGTGTTTTTTTTCGACTTTTTTGCACGATAAATCAAAAAGTATTGTGTATAAAAGTAAATAAAAATTTGTTTTATAATATACAGAATGAACAAATAATTATTTGTTCATTCTTAGGTAGCAAGTAGTAAGTAGTTCTCACACATCTGTGTTCTAGAATGTAAAGCTATACCACTCTCTAGTCTGTGAGCTGTACCTTATTTACCAGTTGTTGAAGGAAATCTGGATAATTGTCGACCTCCCTGGCGCAGTGGTAAGTGCTGTGGTCTTATTAGGTTGGGAATTTTATAATTTCTCTGGCCTGGTCTGATGGAGGCTTCGGCCGTGGCTAGTTACCACCCTTCCGGCAATGTCGTGCTGCCAAGACACTATCTCCGAAGAGAGATTATTAGCAATGTTACCGGGGCGCACCCGAATACTGCTCTTCCCCTCGAACAGATCCAAAAGGGACCAGCAGCACCCAGGTACACTGTGAGGTTACCTGGCTGGCACCCCATCCTGTACTATATCTACCTCAAACTTTAGTTTTTTTAAATGGTCACACACTGTCACCGGATTCGACGAAACTAGGTACTTTGTTAAGTTTGAACAAAGGTTTTCATTGATGTAGGAATAATCTACGTGAAGGGTTCCTTATATTACAGAACTATAAAAACAAAATAAAGCCTTACCAAAAACACTGGTGTGTTGTGTGTATGTGTGGCGCAATATTGCGCCGTGCCGCCCCCTGCCGCCGCCGCCGTGTCAACATTTGCGGGAAACCTCGGTTTTCCGATGCAATGAGTTTTCAAATGGGGTGTCGTCTAAATACAGGCCACGAGTGTAGGCTAAAAGGAAGGTTTTTTTTCATTTTAAAAGGTTAAATACCTACCTAAATGAAACGTTTTTTTATTACTTACATTTTGTTTTGATTTTTACATGACTACCCAAAAAAAGAGTCGAATTTTCAGGGTTTAGGTATTTCAAATGTGTTTTTTTTTCAATTAAGTAAGTATTTGATTAAAACACATGGCTTTAGGTAGTGATTTGCCTGCTCAGATGCTCACTATTAATATGAAAATACTTACCTTATTTTATCATTATAAAAGTCAACTGCGACTTTATTTTTAACACAGTGTTTATTGTTGTTTATGGTTGTTTAACACAGTGTTCAAATGTATAGAGTTACATGGCAAATCTGAGAACTCTTTCAGAACTAAATTCAGTATGATACGATATTCTGCCCGTCGAATCGTAATTCATAAGTAAAAATTGATTTCGGAATTCTGATATTCATTTCGAGATTGACATTCACAATTCGTAGTTATTTGCCTGTATGTAGTTGACATAGGATTATTTATAGTCTGATGAGGGTCTGGTATAAAAATTTCATGCTCCAACGAAATACGTACGGCTCATATTAAAAATGTATAGCATTATGACGTTGTCGCATATGGAATTATGTATGAGTCTTGTCCACCATAACTCTCGCCCTACCTAAAGCCTCCTCCGACCCAAAAGGCTCAATTATTATACACACGCACTAACGTGTCATATTTTAAAGAGAGATTTATTATATTTACTTAATAAACTCCCAGAAGACGTATTGGAGAAGTTTCTCAACAAGTTTTTTTTTTTTAATTTGAAAAATCCTATTACCTACATGCTTACAATGTGAAGAATATTAGCCATGCTTATCAGGACTAATATTCCCCTTTCCCCTCCAACTAAGCGTAGCTTGTGCTAGGAGTAGGTACGACAATAGTGCAACGGATGGGGTTTGAAGTTTGAACCGCCGACCTTTCGAAATTGAGTCCGCCCTCGACCGTGGAGCTATTGAGGCTCGATTTAAACGATGAGAAAGCTTGGGAATGACTTGCTTTGATAATTTTCATGTAGGTATATTGTGAAATGATAATAAAGAGGTGGGTACCTGGATCTCGGGGAACTAAGGAGCATAAACTTTGGTCGGCTTCTTGGTTCCCCGGGAATTATCTGTCTGTATTTATTATTATATATTATTTATTATCAAAGTCATCGATAGATCATAGAAGCGAGGAATACTTGTAAGTTTACGAATTACCCCTATTTACCCTAAAGGTAAGCCCGAAGCACGTGTTACTAATTGATGAGGTCCGACCCGAATAAAAAGAGGCCGATTATGCTCGCACCTTTTCAGGGTAACGGGCGAAGGGTAACGGGTAACCAAATTGGCTTTCGTGTCCTGAAATTTGTTTCTGTTGCCAGTACGTGTTTAGCATATTATGTAACAAAGTAGTGCCGATTAGTTAAATAAACTATTTTATATATGAACTAGCTTATGCTCGCGACTTCGTCCGCGTGGACTACACAAATTTCAAACCCCTATTTCACCGTCTTAGGGGTTGTATTTTCAAAAATCCTTTTTTAGCGGATGCCCACGTCATAAGAGCTATCTGCATGCCAAATTTCAGCCTGATCCGTCGTAAAAAAATAGGGTTATTTTAGGGCTACCGGCGTCAAATCAGTAGGTAGTAGGTACCCTTATTATAAATGTGAAAGTGTGTTTGTTTGTTGGTTTGTTGGTTTGTCCTTTAATCACGTCGCAACGGATCGACGTGATTTTCTGCATGGGTATAGTTAAAGACCTGGAGAGTGACATAGGCTACTTTTTATCCCGGAAAATCAAAGAGTTCCCGAGGGATTTTAAAAACCTAAATCCACGCGAACGAAGTCGCGTAGTAATATATTTTGACGAATGCTAGTGACGTAGAAGCCTCGACATTTTGTTAGAAGTACCCTAACTGTGCTTAAATACAGAAAGTCACGGACGTAGGCTCGGATATGTTAGTTCTCTGAGCAGGATGCTTTTAGATTTTGGCCTGTGGCGAGGCATGCAATATTCCAATCGCATTTGGATGTCAGTAGTATGGCCACTATGACATGTCTAATCTGTATGCAGCCGCGGGCGATGCGCGCTAAAACCTACAATTCATGAATTAATTTGCTATTGAAGTGGTATATTAGGTAGGTATACTTTTAAGTACAAATTGAAAGTCACTCAGCGAGCTATGGAGAGGCCTATGTTAGGAGTTTCCCCGAGGGATAAGATCCGAATTGTTTTTTATATTATAGAGAACACTTTCGTTGTCGGGTCGTCATACTAGGGCTCTGCCTGAAAATCAGCGCTGCAGTAGTCAAATACTGCAGCATCATGCTGAGGCAGGAGCCTTTTCAATAAAAAAAAAAAAAAAAAAGAGATCCGCAGGAGAACCAAGGTCACTGACATAGCCCAAACTATAAGCAAGCTGAAGTGGCAGTGGGCAGTTCATGCCTGTCGTAGAGGCGATGGCCATTGGAGCCGAAAAGTCCTTGAATGGAGACCGCGTTTAAGCAAGCGTAGTGTGGGACGCCCTCCAGCACGATGGACCGACGATATAAAGAGGCTGGCGGGAAGTGGCTGGATGAGGAAGGCTGAGGACCGGGTGTGGTGGCGCTCTTTAGGGAAGGCCTATAATATGTCCAACAGTGGACGTCCACAGGCTGATGATGATGATAATGATGATGATACTTTTATGCACAAAACTATTGGATAAAGCCATCACTTACCACTTTTTTAATCGATGTACAAGTCCTAACTGTGATTTTAGATATAGGCTACCTTTTATGCCGTAAAATCAGAGTTCCCACGGTTTAAAAAAAACTAAATCTTCAGTTAAAAAAAACTAGGTAAGTACCTACCTACGTGCTTAAGTTTTTGCGTTTGTAATTTATTTTCTGATTTGTAATGTGCAATAAAGGACGGAACACTTGCGCTTCTTTTGTCCGTGTTTAAAATGGCCGCCAAATAGAACAGCTTAATTAAAAAAAATATTCAGATACAAGTCAGCCCTTGACTGTGATCTCACCTGGGTGGTAAGTAAGTGACGATGCATATTCTGAGATGGAAGCGGGATAAGGAAGGGGATGGCAGTTTTTAATAAACTCATGCCTCGTTGGTTTCTACACGGCATCGTACCGGAACGCTAAATTGCTAGGCAGCACGGCCTTGCCAGTAGGGTGGTAACTAGCCACGGCCGAAGCATCCCACCAGACCAAAAAGGCCGCCCATTCTTTATTGAGATATTTTAAAGGTCATACTATTCCGTTTTTTCAGGCTTTTAGATTACCAGCGTGAGCGAATTGAGTAGGTAAGAGTCAGACTACTATTTCAGTCAAACAAGGTATCCTATGTTAGGTATTTGGGACCGTAGTTAGGTCTAGCCTCATTTATTGACATCGCCAGTATAGCAGGCCGTTAAGTGCCGCAGCGGAAGGGGAAACAATCGCAATTTGCGAGGCCTCAGGCCGTAAACATGCTTTACGGACTGGCCTTCTGATGGACGAGCGATCTGCTGAGATAATATGCGTAGTTGCTAGTAAGTAAGATTTCCTCTATGGGTATAGGTATTATAGGCCAAAAGGTAACTCAGTGTTAACTTTACCCCTTTACCCCTTTGAGGAAACCTGTATGCCTGAGAGTTTTCTATAATGTTCTCAAAGGAGTGTCAAGTCTGCCAAGTCTCACTGGGCCAGCGTGGCGTGCCGTGAACTAAATTTTAGTTTTTGGGCTTTGCTGTCTATTCTCAATAGCGAGCCGGTGCGGGCGATGGGTTAATCATGATGATGATCTATTACATAATTACAATATGTTGTCAGATGTTCTCAAAATGTGAAATTTTTTGAAAAATATTCGAACTGGAAATTATTTTCAAAGGACTACGAGTAGATAACTAAGTATGTCATATACAACTAAAAAGGTAAATACTATTTAAATGGCTTTTAGATCTATAAGCCCCTAATAAAAAGCACTTAGGTAGTCAACTAGCGATTAATGGCGTAGGCGTGCTACGAGTTTATAAGTTTATGAAATTATTTCGAACGGTTAGGCAGGGCCTAAGTGGCAGGCACTAGAAATTAATAAGTAGCAATTCATTTTTTATTGCGTTAGAAAAGCTCTAGATATTTAAAAAAATATCTACTTACCTAGGTATTTCTTTGGCGACTTCATAAGGGAGAGGTTCTGGGATCTACTCATGTGTTCTGGGTCCCATTCCACGCCAAAATTCAGCCACAATTGGGTAGGTATTTGACTACATTAAAAATAAATTATTTCTCAGTGAATATGAAGGTCTTCCAAAATACGTAAAATCCACGTTTGTTAGTTTTAAAATAACCATTTTAAATTATCGATTAAGCTAAAAAAGTACGTCATTATAATGTGACGTCACATTCCAGTATTTCATAGAATATCGCATACTAAGTGCGCGTTTTGACGTTTGATAAAAAGTTACTGATTTGACTAGTTGTCAAATACCGTATTTGGGAATCTAATTTTTAAAGATACTGGTTAGCCCTTTACTGCAATTTCACCTGGTGGTAAGTGAATATTGATGATGCAGTTTAAGATGTAAGCAGGCTAATTTTGACCTATATGTTGGTA
This sequence comes from Maniola hyperantus, assembly GCF_902806685.2. Lineage (NCBI taxonomy): Eukaryota > Metazoa > Arthropoda > Insecta > Lepidoptera > Nymphalidae > Maniola > Maniola hyperantus. Next base: position 14,332,060 of record NC_048540.1, on the reverse strand, counting down.
GGTACATGTGGTCGGTTTCTACGCGGCATCGTACCGGAACGCTTAATTGCTTGGTGGTAGGTACTAGGTATACCTACGTCTTTGCGAGTGTCGTGGTAACTGTCAAATCGTCTCTGGTCTGGTCTGTTGAGAGGGTGAAATTATTAATACGAAAATACGAAAATATTCCAGCCGGGAATCGAACCCGGGCCCTTTTACTTATAAGATCCCAGCGCTGACTACTGCTCCGCCAGAGAATTCATCAAATACAAGATTTTCATCATCATCATCAACCAATAGACGTCCATTGCTGGACATAGGTCTCTTGTAGGGACTTCCACACGCCACGGTCTTGCGCCGCTTGGATCCAGCGGCTCCCAACGACTCGTCTGATGTCGTCCGTCCACCTAGTGGGGGGTCTTCCAACGCTGCGTCTTCCGTTTCTCTACACGTGATCAAATCAGAAATGAGGAGATCCGTAGGAGAACTAGAGTAACCGACATAGCTCAACGGGTTGCGAAGCTGAAGTGGCAATGGGCAGGGCACATAGTTCGTACCACCGATAGACGTTGGGGTCCCAAGGTGCTGGAATGGCGACAAGATTTTGCGCAACTTTAATCCAAAAATGATTCTCAGGATGCGGATAGGCAGATTTCACTCACCTTTGAGAACATTATGGCGAACTCTCAAGCATGCAGGTTCCCACACGATGTTTTACTTCACCGTTAAATCAAGTGATATTTAATTGCTTAAAATGCACATGCGTGCCCGGGATCGAACCCCCGACTCCCCAAATAGGAGGCAGACGTCTTACTTAACCACTAGCTATCACCGCTAGACTCGCACAGCTAAACAGTACCTAACTAAGCTGATATATTGTCCATAAATGCCTCTATTAAATCTATAAGTAACGGATCAAGAATACTTGAGCACTCAACTAGCCAATTAATTGCAGGTTATAAGATTATTCCGGCTAGTTGGGCCGATGTGCGCCTTCCACACGACTGGCTTGCAATGGGAATGTTCTGATTTCATCTTTATTGCTGGGCCCAGTAGGTATAAAGACGGGTAGAAACCAATAAGGGGTAATATAGTTATGCACCTTCCAGGTTCCAGGCTATGCTTACATACAGTATTTTATTTATCTAAATATGTAAAAGGGAAGGTGACTGACTGACTGATCTATCAACGCACAGCTCAAACTACTGGTCGGATCGGGCTGAAATTTGGCATGCAGATAGCTACAATTATGGTGTAGACATTCTGCTAAGAAAGAATTATTAACCCCTAAGGGGATAAGGAAGGAGTTTGAAATTTGTGAAAAATAAGAATTATCCCGTTCTAACTAGTAAATCGTGGTAAGCATAAGGAATAAAAGTAAGCGAGGAAATTAATAGCAACTCATCTAAACGTACTTATTGCTAGCAATGTTGCGTATTATTTGTATGCTACTAGCTTATGCCCGCGACTTTGTCCGCGTGGACTACACAAATTTCAAACCCTTATTTTACCCCTTCAGGGGTTTGAAGTTTGAGCTGTGCGTTGATAGATAAATAGTCAGTCACCTTTTCCTTTTATATATTTATAGATTTACCTATTTATTTTAATGTATATAATACCGTGATACCACTTGTACGGGTGCGGTGTGCAGGCGCGACCGTACCAAAGGGGAGATCTCCCACCGAGCGGTTGGTTGTTCTCGGTAGCGCCAGCTGGGCCGACGGTTGTATCTTGAAACTTCTATATATAGTACAGATTGCAGAACACTCTGTTAGTGCGAGTACTGTGGGCGGTACATTTGTTCGGGACTATGTCATCGATTGAACAGCGCCATCTAGTTTCTATTGTGGCAACCGCCACACCACGATTAATTTGATGGGTTTATTTGTCGATATTTAATAGTGATGTAAAGTACGTGAGTAAAGTTAATAGTCACGTTGTGAGTGTATTTTGCCGGACAGCTCGTGAAGTTCCAGCGAAAAGAACAAGAAAGAGGATAGGTCACTACTGCCCTTGACAGCTCGAAGTCTCGCAGTACTGCAGTCCCGTCGTGACCACGACCCGTGCAATTGGGTCGATATATCAACAAATAAACCATCAAATTAATTGTGGTATGTACCTACCTACCTACCTACCCATTAAAATATGTCGTTAATAAGCTTAAAATCATTAGTTTAGATAAACTACTGTTATAAATGCGAAAGTAACTCGGTCTTATTAAAACTTTCGTTATTAAGGTTAAAGGTAAAGGTAAAAATTCTGGTTCAAAATAAAAAGACCGTGCCGGTCAAAGTAGGTATAACGAATCGATAACCGTGAGGTAAATTGCAACCTCAATAATATAACAAAGCCAGTGAAAATGGGTTAAAAACTAAAAATCAACTTGCAAGATTTGACCTAAACTAGCATTGTATTAAAAGCTTGCAATAAAAAGCTCGCTAACCCCATTGTCCGCGATTTATTTTGCGCTCCAATTTCGAGATATTAAACTGTTCACCTTTATGAAAACATTTATTCATACCATTCATGTAGCCACGCAATAAAATGCGGGCCATTTGCATGAGAACAAAAAGGGGCATCTATGATTTTTTATACCGATTTAATGTTGGTATAAATCACGGAGATAAAAACGTATCCGATGTCCTGTATTCAGTACATCAGGCCCTGACGAATGGTGTTTTAATTGCTTTTGTGGCGCTCGGAATTAAGTCGTTGTAGCTTCATGGACCATTAGCTTTGTTCTAAAATTCTGTGCCGATTGGAAAAAAAGAAAAAGAAATATTGATAACTAAATGATGCGCGACTTCGCCCGCGGGGATTTAGGTTTTTAAAAATTAAACGTTTTTATTTTCCAGAATAAAAAATCCCTCCAGGGTGTAAGCTATCTCTGTGCAAAATTTTGGCACCATCATCATTAACCCATCGCCGACTCCTCTCAGTATGAGAAGGGTTTGGCCATAGTCTACTACGCTAAGTACGGATTAAAATCCGGAAAAATCCGCTACAATTTTTCAAAATCGTTTCTTGGTCGAACTTTACGTTATATGTAGAAATAATATACTTACGTGCAATACGTTCAAGTTTCTACAGCAGGTAAGTAATGTGAGCAGTACTACGTTGATAATATGTCAGTTAGTCAGTTACTCCTTAATCATCATCATCATGGTCGACCCATCACTGACTCACTACAGAGCACGGGTTTCCTCTCAGAGAGAGAAAGGTTTTGGCCGTAGTCTATCACGCTGGCCACGTGCGGATTGACAGACTTCACACCTTTGAGAACATTATGGAGAACTCTTAGACATGCAGGTTTCCTTACGATGTATTCCGTCACGTTAAAGCAAGTGATATATTGCACATAGCCCCGAAAAGTTAGAAATGCGTGCCCGGGATCGAACCCCCGACCTCCGATTAGGACGCCCTAACCACTAGGTAATCACAGCTTACTTCTCCTTAATAGTATGGGTATTTAGAATATATACATAGAAGATAACTTGCAAATGTACTTATAAAAAAACAACTATTCAATTTTGCACGGCGATCTAGAAGCGCTATAAGACAGGCTAAAAGACAGGATTCCGTCTGAAAACGCGAACCTGAACGTTTCAATATCATCCGCCTACTAAAGCGTACCTTGACCGTGTACTAATGACACAGACGTACCCACTGTTTCACAATAATGACAGACATTGGTCTAATGGGATAAACGGTAGGCGAGAGCAAGGTTGTGACGCCCGTCCACGCAGTGCCGCGATCACTGCCGATCTGAGGCGACACTGTACCAACAAATTGGTAAATGACTCCACTCGAACGCGTATCCGTTCACTCTACTTAAGACAAGAGGATCCTCCAGTCTGCCATCTACCCCGGGGCACATCAGTGTCCTAAATAACGTCGACGAACCGAAAGGGATTCCCAAGGAAATGCAGCGTACGATGACGCTTTGAAACTCTGGAACAAATACTAACCTTCATCAACCGACAATATGAGAAAAAACAAACTCCTAATACATAAATCTTCATAAGTCAATTTGATACTGATCTCAATATTGACGAAAAATGAACGGAATAAGCGTCGGAGCTGAAAAATCTTCCGGGGAAGCCAAGGAACCGAAGAAGAGGATTAGTGTTAAAGAAAAATTGATGCAGATCAGGTCCAACATAACAGTGGAACCGATTATAGCGTGCTACATAATGTCCAATGTGTTCTCCGGCTTGGCTATTCAGAACTTAAATTTGGAGAAAGCTTGTCGGGTGAATTTAGGGTACAGCGATGAAGTTTGTTCGGCGTTGAACAGGCGGCAGACTGAGAACTATACAATGGAGGAAGCGGAGGTGCAGAAACTTACAGCATCGGTGCAGGCGTGGAAGAATATTGTGCAGACAGTATTCCCCTGTGTACTAGTTCTATTTGTCGGTTCCTGGAGTGACAAGACGGGGAAAAGGAAAGCCTGCATTCTATTGCCGATCATCGGTGAGGTGCTGTGCGTCACGAGTTTCATGTTGAATACGTACTTCTTCTACGAACTCCCACTGGAGATCACGGCTCTCTCCGACTTGTTTCCATCGCTAACCGGTGGATGGATAACAGTTTGCGTTGGTGTATTTAGCTATATTGGTGACGTGACGACTAAAGAAATGAGGACATTCAGAGTGGGAGTGGCAAATTTATGTATGTCGCTAGGGATCCCCATAGGAATGTCGCTAAGTGGGATCCTCCTTCAACAGATCGGATACTATGGGATCTTTCTAATATCCTTGTGCTTGTATTTCATCAGTTTGACATATGGATACATTCGTCTCAAGGATCCGATTCTTCCTGAAGACAGGCAGAGAGTGAGTTCATTTTTATTTTAATGAATTTATTTAAACGATTACGTAAATCTTCCTAATCATCTACCTACTTCTATTACAAAGTAAGCAATCTGTTTATACGTCAGTTATCGTAAGGAGCTGAATCTGAATAGTTCCACTAAAGTACTGTAGTGCCATCTCTAGGTTTTGTAGGTTATTTAGAAGTTAGAGTGAAGTAATTAAGAATTTAACCGTGACTAACATTTTAAGAAAATGAAATCATTTGAATCTCTCTTTTCATCAAGATAGATTTAAACTTCAGCTAGCTTTGGTCTAATCACGGTTCATGATTAATTAATATGTATTATTGTTTGGGGCTCTCATCCCTTCAATGCATTACTATAACTATAATGCATTCTAAATTATAATAGGTACATTAGCAGCTTTTTTTAAAAGTAATATTATTATGATTTAAATTCAGAGAGCTGCCACAATCTATATATATATATATATAAAAGGAAAAGGTGACTGACTGACTGACTGACTGATCTATCAACGCACAGTTCAAACTACAGGACGGATCACGCTGAAATTCGTCATGCATATAGCTATTATAACGTAGGCGTCCGCTAAGAAAGGATATTTCAAAATTCAACCCCTAAAGGGGTAAAATAGGGGTTTGAAGTTTGTATGAAAGTCTGTCAGTTTTGAAGTGTCGATAAAGAAGTTTAGTAATTAATATTTTTGCAATTAGCAGTATGACATATTTTATTAAGCTTATGTTAAAATCTCATAGTTAAAAATCAAACCTTAGGGTGTAAAACGGGGGTTTAAAATTTGTGTAGTCCACGCGGACGAAATCGCGGGCATAAGCTAGTTATTACTAAAGGTGTTTTCTCACAAAATGACCACAACCTGTGTGAATAAGGCTTGATTTTACTGTCACTAATATCGCTGTCTGTATCATATTATTATGATGCACTCATATGCACTCATACCATAGTTCATGACACTAAAACACGTCGAGGCGTGGGCGTGTCTTCGAAGTCCTTCGCGGCAGGCAGGTGTCAAATGTTAATAATACATTTGATGCAGGTGGTTATAGGTAGCCCTAAAGTAGCCCTATTTTTCTTTGATTTTACGTCACCATAGCCTAATGTCAAATCCATAGGTACTTAATATTATAAATGCGAAAGTGTGTCTGTCTGTCTGTCTGTCTGCTTGCCTTTCACAGCCCATCCAGATTCAGCCGGCGCAAGACTGTGGTGTGTGGAAGTCCCTACAAGAGACCTATGTCCTGTATGGACGTCTATCGGTTGATGATGATGATGATGATGACTTATCGTTCCAATAAGTGGGAAGTACACGTCAACATCTGTCTGTCTGTCTGTCTGCTAGCCTTTTACGGCCCATCCGTTTAACCGATTTTGACGAAACTTGGTACATCGATAGCTTGCATCCCGGGGAAGGACATAGGCTACTTTTTATCCCGGAAAATCTAAGAGTTCCCACGGGATTTTTAAAAACCTAAATCCACGCGGACGAAGTCGCGGGCTAGTATCAAATATTCCAAATTGTTATTTCGGAGTAAGATTTTAAATAAATTATTTGACTTTGACTTTGACTATCGTAGGTATCTAAGTAGTTAAGTAACTAAGTACCTAGTTACTTCACAAAGCTTTGTATAAGAAACCCCGCTCGCTTCGTTCGAACTATTATCTAGTATCTACTTGCCAATTTCCTGTACTGTAGCTGTTTTCATTACGAGTTTCTGTAAAATCAAATAAAAATAACTACGCACACTTCGCTTCTCTATCTTATCTCATATAAGCTTATAGAGATTGTATGGGGACCAATAGTGCCGCGACAGCACTGTTTCGGCAGCACTGCTGCGTGCAGCATGGTTCGGAATCATACCTTATGGGTTACTGGTTAGTGGTTACCGATATCGACTGAGGTAGGTATAGCCATTCATCACATGACATGGCTTTGGTTACAATCTCTGACACAAATCTAAAGTACCTAGGCTGATGAAACAGTCTTGAGACTTGAGAAAGGCAGCCAATATAATCGGAAGCTTAGGGTTGCTGGTTATCGACTATAAGGTACAGCCGTTCATCACTCTCCGGCCGTCCTACGTCTAAGTGATAAATTGCTCTGTGCCACTACGCAAATTTGAGCGAAGGGGAACATCGTAACACAATCAGCGGTTTCACGGGGCTCGGATAGGTGTCTGAGTTTGTAATGGAGTCCGACGATTGAAGGTTTCACATCATTTATGTCTTGAGTTCTTGTAAACAAAATGTCGCGCCGGATTGCGGACATCCTCCTTTTGGAAGGCTATGACTGCGACAAGACTACGACAAGACAACGATATGTGTACGACAAGACAACGAAAAGGTTACGATACTACTATGACAAAATTACGACAAGACTAAGACAAGACTTCAACAAGTGTACGACATACTAAAGACAAGACAACGTTAAGACTTAGACAAGACTACGACAAGTGTACGACAAGACAACGACAATACTAAGACAAGACAACGACAAGTGTACGACTAGACCAAGACAAGACAACGACAAGTGTACGACTAGACAATGACAAGACAATGACGAGTGTACGACAAGAGAAGGACAAGACTACGACAATACAGCGACAGGACTACGACAAGACTATGGCCACTATTAAAATAAAAAATCAATATAAGCCAACTTATGGCACACAGATTCTAAAAGTAGATTCTACAGCCAGCAAGAAATTCAGCAGTTGATAATTTTTTTTTAATAGGATAGAGCCATGTTAAATGACTAATATTCCCTTTACCTCTCCAAGTAAGCGTCAAGCTTGTACTAGGAGTAGGTACGACAATAGTGCAACGGGCGGGGTTTGAACCGTCGACCTTTCGGTTTTCAGTCCACTCCTTTACTCGTTGAGCTAATTGAGGCTCTAAAGCTTTCTAAACGTATATTTTGTACAAGTGGGAAACTTACAACCATTACTACAATGTAGCTGATCTGCGAGATACGGTTGTCAATTTATTCCGTTTGGCGTGGATGCAGTACGAATGATTTATTTTTCGGTTTCAATGAAAAATAGATATAATATATCGAGCTGGATTCCGCATCTGTTATCATTGGATTCCAAAGCCACACAAACTGAGTTTTTATGTAGGTATAAGGACGATTTTAAAATCGATTTAAATGCTGTCGTTTATTTTTTATTTATTCGAGTAGGTACGACAAGAGTATGTACGAGATCCGATACATCGCTAACTAAGGGCCTCAGAAGAAAGCTCAGAGTCACTCAGAGGGCCACGGAGCTCTGGCGTAAATGAAGCTTAATATTAATTCTGTGTCATTATCTTGTGCCCAATGTTTATTGGTTTGCAATTATCCTTCCTTCAGCGAGCGATGGAGAGAGTTATGCTTGGAGTTTCTCTACGTGATCAGATCAGACATGAGGAGATTCTTAGGAGAACCAGGGTAACTGACATACCTAGCTCAACGGGTTACGAAGCTGAATGGGCAGGGCACATAGTTTGAAAACCGATAAACGTTGGGGTCCCAAGCTGCTAGAATGGTAACCTCGCACCGAAAAGCGCTGCGTTGAAAGACCCCACACTAGGTGGACAGAAGAAATCAAACGAATCGCAGGGAGCTGCTGGATTCAGGCGGCGCAAGACTGTAGTGTGTGGAAGTCCCTACAAGAGACCTATGTCCTGTATGGACGTCTATCGGTTGATGATGATGATGATGATGACTTATCGTTCCAATAAGTGGAAAGTATACACAACATCTGTCTGTCTGTTTGTCTGCTAGCCTTTCACGGCTCATCCGTTCAACCGATTTCGACGAAATTTGGTACAGAGATAGCTTGTATACCGACAAAGGACATAGGATACTTTTTATCCCGGAAAATTAAAGGGTTCCGAAGGGATTTTAAAAAACCTAAACCACGCGTACGAAGTCGCGCATCTAGTAAGTAATAAATTACACTTTTTGATGGTCGGTTGTTGGATTTCTGAGATGATATAGTGGTGATAATTTTTACGCGAACTTACAACTAAAGCTACGAGGGTTCCAAACGCGCCCAGGTCTGAGAAGAGCCCACAACAAACTCAGCCGGGTATAATATTCATTAATACCTTATTCTTCCAGGAGCAACCAGTGGGCTGCCGAGGATGGGTCTGCTCGTTCTTCGACGCGCGGCACGTCAGGGAGACCCTCACCGTTGCCTTCAGGAGTGGGCCTCGCAGACGACGCCTGCGGGTCTCGTTGCTCATAGTCGTCGTGTGTGTTATATTCGGACCTTTACATGGTTAGTATACTTTAATCCTAAAAATCAAGCTGTCATTTATGTAATTTTAAAGCTGTAATAGCCCGCATTTTAATCGGAGGTCGGGGGTTCGATCCCAGGCACGCACCTCTGACTTTTCGGAGTTATGTGCGTTTTTAAGCAATTAAATATCACTTGCTTTAACGGTGAAGGAAAATATCGCGAGGAAACCTGCATGCCTGAGAGTTCTCCATTACGTTCGCAAAGGTGTGTGAAGTCTACCAATCCGCACATAGCCAGCGTGGTAGACTATGGCCAAAACCCTTCTCACTCTGAGAGGGCCCGTGCTCTGTAGTGAGCCGGCGATGGGTTGATCATGATGATGATGATGATGATACTTTAATCCTTAAGTAGATGATGCCTACGACTTCGCTAGCTAGCGTGGATATAATATGTTTGAAAAATTCAGCGGCGGCAACAATGAATTTTTACGGGATAAAAAGTACCTACCTGGCCTATTGTGTCAATCTAAGGTATAATCTATCTTCAAACAAACAAACAAGTATAATGGTAATATGATAAATGCTATGCTAACTCTCGAAAATTGGGTTACGGAACCACTTAAAATTAATATCTAAGTATATAATTTTTAAGTGGAAAACGTTGGTAAACGGAAACACGACACTTGACTACTTAAGACATAATACTTACCTGGAAACTTCTAGATTACGCTATAATGCGTGAAAGAGGATATTTCCGTTGATGACTCGTTTCCATATTAAATTTTTCGGCAGCAGGATGTTTTGAAGAACTCAGTACCCGTAGTACAAGATTTTACGTCTCACCAAACCAAACCAAATTCGAGAGTCGAAATACTTTCGCGTTACAGTAAACTGGATCTTAAATACCTTGTTTTAAAGCTCAAGTTTGTCTACACTTCTACAGCCAGCGCTCCAAGCGGAAACATTGCGAAATTAAAATCAGTGGCATTGAATATTTGACTTCAATTCAAGGCTGTTTAGGTCCATTTTACTGTAACGCGGAAGTATTTCGACTCTCGAATTAGGTTTGGTTTGGTGAGACGTAAAATCTTGTACTACGGGTACTGGAACGAGCAAATAACTGTATTAAAATTACGAGTTGCCTCTACAATAACAAAAATATCATCATTATGTGTGTATGAAAAGTTTAAATTTTTTTGAGCCTCAATAGCTCAACAGGTAAAGGAGTGGACTGAAAACCGAAAGGTTGACGGTTCAAACCCCGCCCGTTGCACTATTGTCGTACCTACTCCTAGCACAAGCCTGACGCTTAGTTGGAGAGGAAAGGGGAATATTAGTCATTTAACATGGCTAATATTCTTTTTAATAATAAAAATAAAAAATTACAAAAAAAATAAAAACCGACTTCGATACACAAACACTAAAAATTGAAAAATAATTTAATTTATTACCGAATATATTATGTATACAAGAGTTAATATAGTTCCATAATAATACTTTTTGGTGCCGGTGCCAATTAGCTTTAGCTGCGCGAATCGTTTAGACTTCATATTTTTATGAGACTCCACAATGGCACCTCATTGGCACCGACCCCAAAAAATATTATTATGGAACTATATTAACTCTTGTATACATAATATATTCGGTAATAAATTAAATTATTTTTCAATTTTTAGTGTTTGTGTATCGAAGTCGGTTTTTATTTTTTTTGTAAAAAAATTTTATTTCACAATTTTTAGTGGCCCCATGGAATTATGCTATGACTGGTTAAAAATCTACTGTTTACTAAGCTATTACACTGATCGCGAGCAATTTACTCTTATCCGTTGAGGAGTTCCAGTATCTATCTTCGAAGATGTTCATCAGATCTTCACCAAATTGAAATGGGACCAACTTTGAACTATACCCTTTGAAACAAAAAAAGAATTTTCAAAATCGGTCCAGGCGTCTTTGAGTAATCGGGGAACATACATAAAAAATAAAAAAATAAATAAAAAAAAAGATTCCTCCTCCTTTTTTTGAAGTCGGTTAAAAATTATAATCAACCCATCGCCGGCTCACTGCTGAGCAGGGGCACCTCTCAGAATGAGAAAGGTTTGGCTATAGTCTACCACGCTGGCTAAGTGCGGATTGGCACCCTTCACACACCTTTGAGAACATTATGGAGAACTCTCAGGCATGTAGGTTTTCTCACAATGGTTTCCTGCACCGTTAAAGCGAGTGATATTTAATTGTTTAAAACGCACATAACTCCGAAAATTAAGAGTTGTGAACCGCTGGGCCATCTAAAGGACTGAATTAAACTCGGGGTTTGAAATAATAAAACTTGTTTAATTATCTAATAACTAGGATTGTATAAAAAGCACAGTATACGCGGCGGATACATAAAACCAAAGGAACAGAACAAGTTCCATTTCACCAACACTATCACCCGCGCTCTCTAATATTGACGACCTCCCTGGTGCAGTGGTAAGCACTGTGGTCTTATTAGTGGGAGGTCCCGGGTTCGATTCCTGGCAGAGGTTTGGAAGTTTTATGATTTCTAAATTTCTTGTCCGGTCTGGTTTGAAGCTTCAGCCGTCGCTTGGTAGTAGCATTTAGCGTTCCGGTACGATGTCGTGTTTCAGCAAGGGTTTAATAAAAACTGCCATACCCGTTCCAGGTTAGCGCGCTTTTATCTTAGACTGCATCATCACTTACCACCAGGTTTGATTGCAGCCAAGGGCTAACTTGTATATGAATATAAAAAAAAGGTAATCACTGAGTACATCAGGTGACCCGCCTGCTTGTTTGTTCGCTATTTGTTTTATAAAAAGCTTAGAAAAATAAGTTTATTTTCTTTACAGGTGAAATGAACGTTCTTTATCTGTTCATGCGATATCGGTTCAACTGGGACGAAGTGCAGTTCAGCATGTTTTGTACATATAGCATAATCACCAATTTAGTGGGTGAGTTCAAACTACTATTGTTTCTAAATAATAGAAAATACCCGCCGAAGTCTTTGAGTAAATTAGTAATTTTTCGTTTAAAAATTCCTTGAGTAAGTTTAACTTGTTTAAACAATAATCTATATTTTTTCTACAACCGCACCGCGCGCCACCGCGGTGTAAGGAATTTCACCCTTACCATCTGGCTGTCTGGTGCACTTCGACCGTCCGCTGCGCCAGATCCTTCTTTCCACGCACCTGCAAACTATGGAACCAACTCACATCGGCGGCGTTCGCACTAGATTATAACATGGGGTTATTCAAGGGGCGGACCAACAAATTCCTAAAAGGCTGGCAACGCATCGGCGGCTCCTCTGGTGCTGCAAATGTTCATGGGCGGCGGTAATCACTTAACATCAGGTGACCCGCCTGCTCGTTTGCTCTCTATATCTATTAAAAAAAAATCTTCTACGATTCATGTCATTATCATAGTTCAGCGGTTGAGCCGTAAAAGTTATCTCACACACAAAATACAGTACGCGGCCAAAAGTGATGAACATCGATCTTTAGAAGGAGACATCAGATTTGAAGAGCAATCTCTCGATCGTTAAGACCGACAAAACGTCATATGGGTATGAGTGACAGAGACAACTATCTACAAACCTGAAATGTCATTCTAAAGGCTATGAAGTTCATCACTTTCGGCCGCGTACGTAAGCTTATGCTCGCGACTTCATCCGCGTGGACTACACAAATTTCAAACCCCTATTTCACCCCCTTAGGGGTTGAATTATCAAAAATCCTTTCTTAGCGGATGCCTACGTCATAATAGCTATCTGCATGCCAATTATCAGCCCGATCTGTCCAGTAGTTTGAGCTATGCGTTGATAGATCAGTCAGTCAGTCAGTCAGTCAGTCAGTCAGTCACCTTTTCCTTTTATATATTTAGATGACATCGTTTTCAGAGCTGGCGATGGTGTTAGTTGACGATGATGTTGATGATGAATTAACTTCTCAGGAACGCTGTTCTCGATCAGCATCTTCAGCGACTTGATGAAGCTGGATGACACGCTGGTGGGCATCATCTCCTGCACCAGCAAGATCCTCGCCTCCTTCATATTCGCCTTCGCTACCACCACTACTGAGATATACATTGGTAAGCTCCCACATGTGGACGATCCTTAACCAGCTCGTTAGGAAGCTTGGAGCACCGCAGAGACGTAAGCTCCCTTTGCGAGTTCTGTCGCCTTTATAATGGGGGCGTCTTTTGAGGAGTAGTTTGACCCTCCTTTCATTCCACCCTCTTTTTTCTATAACTGCACCGCACGCCACCGCAAGCAGTTTCACCCTCACCAGACACCACCTGGGTGTCTGGTGCACTTCGACGGTGTTACTTCCTTCAGCGGTGTTCATATTAGATTTCACCATGGGATTATTCAAGGGGCGGATCAATAAATTCCTGAAAGACCGGCAATGCGTTGGCAGTTCCTCTAGTGCTGCAAAATGTTCATGGGCGGCGGTATAATCACTTAATATCAGGTGACCCGCCTGCTTGTTTGCTAGCTATTTTATGCATGCTGGCTGATGGTTTTGGGAACCTCCAGAAAGAATAAGTGTGTTGGCGCATCACACCGGGATTGGACTTTGTTATTTAACTTAAAGACTTGAAACACATTATACTTGCTTTAATTTAGGGTTAATTACAAAATTGGATGCATTTACATATGCTTTACATTAAAAAAAACCAAACGTCAATGTGTCACAGAGCGACGTCTTTTTCTCCACAATGGCGAATATATTATGTTAATTTTATTTAGAAAATACTTTATCAAAATTGTCCTGAAAGCTATTTTCTATTCAAATTTAAAATAGGTAGGTAATTTTGTAAATGATAATCATATTGTTAATATCAGAGAGATCGGTCCAATAAATTTAATTACTGAAATATGATGTGTTAAAATATTCACCTAATCCGTTGCACTATGCAATCATAATTAGTTTTGTGTTTAACAATTTTCAATCCATTTAATATTTCGGTGTAATCAAATTCGTGATAATAGCCCAATATATTTCAACTAGCTTATGCTTGCGACTTCGTCCGCGTGGACTACACAAATTTAAAACCCCTATTTCACCCCTTAGGGGTTGAATTTTCAAAAATGTTTTCTTAGCGGATGCAGCCTACGTCATAATAGCTATCTGCCTGCATGCCAAATTTCAGGCCGATCCGTCCAGTAGTTTGAGCTGTGCGTTGATAAATCAATCAGTCAGTCAATCCTTTTATACATTTAGATTTAAATCATTATTTAAGTAGTTAAGTACGTATAAGCATTTGTGTTTAAGTTTGTGTAACCTAAAAAACCCGGCCAAGTGCGAGTCAGACTCGCGCACTAAGGGTTCCGTATTATAGTCGTATTTTTTCGACATTTTGCACGATAAATCAAAAACCATTATGCATAAAAAAAATAAAAAATCTGTTTTTGAATGTGCAAGTAAAGTCCTTTCATATGATACCCCACGTGGTAGGTATATAGTTATCTAACTTTGAAAATTGAAAATACTAATATTTGTTCATGAACACATATTTTTTTTTCTGTGATGTGTTCTTTTTTTGGGCAAATGTTTAAAAAATAAAATGTATCCGCAGACAAAATAATAAAAGTACAAGGTTCAAATCCCAGCAAAAAATGGAGAAATTTCTCTTTCATACGAGTGGAAAATTGAGTTGCTACCTACTTACAGAATATAATATTTGGGCACGTAAGCTTTTATAGCTAAATCCACTTCGGCGGCTTTAATATTTTATGAGGAAATCGATTGTGACGTGCGGGTACTTACGGGATGAGGGTCGATGCGCACTGTGGAGTTTTATATGTTTTCTAAATTATATAAAAAGAAAAGATGACTGACTGACAGAAGAAATGTCGAAAAAATACGACAATAGTAAGTACGGTACCAGTTAGTTACTCTGTTTAGTAAGGCTGTATGCTACAACAGCGATATCATCAAGCTTATAAAATAAAACCAATTTCTCTTTTGCAGCACCCCTGGTAGAGATCTTCAATGGGACATCGTTCATAGCGATGCGCTCCATCGCATCCAAGTTGGTGACTAGTGAAGAATTAGGTAAGTCTATTTTTTATTAAAGCGGTGATTGTTTAGCCGTTATGGCGTCGGCCTCCTATTCGGAGGTCCTAGGTTCGAGCACTTTTCGGGGTTCTGAGCGTTTTAAAAGCAATTAAATATTACTCGCTTTAACGATGAAAAAAATATTGTAAGTATGTTTCGGGAATACTGCAAATATTTTAAAAACAGAATTTACTCTAATGTTGAAAAGCTTAACTAACATTTTTCTAATAGAATTTTTGAATAAATTACCATGGTTTTTGAAAAAAATACACCACATTACACGTCTGCTCATTTGTTTGCTATTCTTATTAAAAAAAACTATATGATGCCCGCGACTTCATCCGCGTGGCTTTAGGTTTTTTAAAAATCCTGTGTGAATCCTTTAGGTCATTTTTCGGGATAAAAAGCCTATGTCCTTTCCCGGGATGTAAGCTAACTCTGTACTGAATTTCATTAAAATCGGTTATAACTTAAACTGTTGGTGAAAAGCTAGCTGACAGACAGACAGACAGACAGACAAACTTTCGCATTTATAATATTACTAGGTTATTCTCGCGACTTTGTTCGCGTGGACTATACACATTTAAGACCCCTATTACACCCCCTTAGGGGTTGAATTCTCAAAAATCCTTTCATAGCGGATGCCTACGTCATAATAGCTATCTGCATGCCAAATTTCAGTCGGATCCGTCCAGTAGTTTAAGCTGTGCGTTAATATATCGAAATTGCGAGATAGAAATTATTATATTACGAGTGCATTATAATTTTTTTTTACAAAAAAAAAACCTTATAATAGGATCGTGACTTTTTTCGAACATCCTCCTGTACATAATATATTATATCATAGAATTTTAGACGTCCTTCAACTCTTCCTCGTCTACTTATCAAAGAGCATTAATTTGTGAACAGCAATAAAAAATAATAATTTATCGACGGCCTATTTGAATGCATTATGATACCGGCTTAAAGGACAGTTTAATTAAAATGTATCCATACTAATATAGTAATATTATAAATGCAAAAATGTGTCTGTCTGTGTCCGTTTGTCTGTCTGTCTGCTAGCTTTTCACTGCCCAACAGTTTAACCGATTTTGATGAAATTCGGTACAAAGTTAGCTTACATCCCGAGAAATGAAGAAGGCTACGTTTTATCCCAAAAAATTACCTAAAGAGTTTTAAAAGGATTTTAAAAGCCCTAAAGCTACGCGTATGAAGTCGCGGGCATCATCTAGTTTTAAATAAATTGAAAACTAGCTAAATGAATGAAAATTAGTTTCACCGAACATCCTGTATACTTTTGTTTTAAGACGACTTATAACAAGTTTCCATAGTGTTAACTTATTTTAATATTTTTTATGTGAAATAATTTATTAGTAAGTAGGTAGGTACTTTACTTCGTAATCATAGTGCATTTTGTCACGTTTAGTTATATTTGTTGTGACAAATAATGAATTTATAGTGCTTTATGTAATATAAAAAAGGCAATATATTTATCATCATCATCATCATGATCAACCCATCGCCGGCTCATTACAGAACACGGGTCTCCTCTCAGAGTGAGAAGGGTTTTGGCCATAGTCTACCACGCTGGCCATGTGCGGATTGGTAGACTTCACACACCTTTGAGAACATTATAGAGAACTCTCAGGCATGCAGGTTTCCTCACGATGTTTTTCTTCACCGTTTAAGCAAGTGATATTTAATTAATTAAAACGCACATAACTCCGAAAAGTTAGTGGTGCGTGCCCGGGATCGAACCCCCGACCTCCGATTAGAAGGCGCACGTCCTTACCACTAGGCTATCACAGCTTATGTATATGTTATTAATGTATTTATAGTTATTTTTAATTTTTAATATTCGTACCGTAAAACGGGGTGAATAGGAATCGGGGTGTGAATAGGGACAAAACTGGGAATGAGATTTGAACGTAAAAATAATACCCAAAACAGCTTAGAATTTTGGTAGCATTGTTTTTCCCTATAGTAGAATATTTGATCTTTTATTTGGCATCACTGAACCAGAGACAAATTGACATTAAAATAACGAAAGCGTCATTGCAAAAACGTTGTTCAAAACACGCTAAGCCGTAGGTCTCAAAACTTTGTTTACTTTGACGCAGTACGAGAATAAAACAGTAGAAAAACTATTAGAAATCATTAAACATTTATCTAAGAGGCGTCACAAAAGCAGATTTGTCTAAATGTTACATATTTTTCTGTAAAAAATTGGAAACCAAGTGGTTTTGGCTTTGCCATGGGGATTATAGGTACGGGAAAGGGGTGGATAGGAACGCTATACTTACTGAATTGGAACGAATCAAGGTTAAATAGGAACAGTAAGGTTTATATAGGGACAGGGCTGTCACTTTAAATATTTAATTAAATTGTTCAAAAAAATTCTTCCTTCTTGTGTAGTCGACTAGTAAAATTTAGTTAAATGGCATTTTACTGTTTAATATTGATAAATAAATAAAAATATTTTTTATTCAATTAAACTTTTACAAGTATAGGTAACTACACTACCTACTTGTAACAGTTTAATTAAATAAAAAATATTTTTATTTATTTATTTTTGAATCGTCAAACCACTGATTCGGAATGCCAGCAACCAGCAAGAAACTCGGCGGTTGCTTTTTTTTAAAGATTTGATACCTACTATGCCATGTATAATAACATTTGGTATGAAGATAACTATTAAGACATAGGCATCCGCTAAGAAAGGATTTTTGAAAACTCAACCCCTAAGGGGTTGAAATAGGGGTTTGAAATTTGTGTCGGACGAAGTCGCGAGCATAAGCTAGTTTAGTAATATTAGAGGATAGAGCTAACTTGTGTTTGACAACCCTAACCTTTTTTCCCTATTCACCCCTTTGCCATTCCGTTACACCCCGGATCAAGTATAAATAGGGACAGCATATATTTTGATTAAAATATACCAGTAATTTATCATTATTTTATATTTTTTGGATGATTCCTTAGAATACTTACAACCGGAGATGCTTACAAACAGTTAAAGCATCATAATTTGTACCAAAACATCCGTAAATTTCAATGCGAAGTTAGATTTCGTACCTATTCACCCCGTTTTACGGTACTAATATTATAAATGCGAATGTTGTGCTATAAGACCTACCTTCCTGCCAAATTTCATTATTCTAGGCCAACAGCAAGTACCCTCTAGGTTTTCTTGACAGACACGAGGAACAGACGGACAGACAGACAAACAGATATACAGAAAACGAAGTGATCTTATAAAGGAACCCTAAAAAGGAACCCTTCCTTTTGATAAACATAATTTTTAATTTTTGTAGTTTTTTTTAAATTTTGGGCAGCATATTGATATGATTTTTGAGTTTCAAAGGATTTATAATAAAACATTTTTCTAGTAGTTTCTGTAGGTTCTTACAAGCGATGCATAGTATCATTGTTTAGCAATCATACAGTTCGGTAATGCGCACTGCACAGTGCAAAAGTGGGAGATGGCGAGACGCGTATCACACGCGTGTTTGTGAGCCCGGTAGAGGATCTGGAAATATCAACATGGTGGTTGGTGGCTTAGAGATTTACAGAACATTCCGCGAAAGTACGCAGTACGCAGTGTATTTCTTGAAAATTCATGAAAGTTATTAGGGTTTAAGATATGTTTTTTTTGTGTTGTATGAGTTTTCGTGTTAAAGGTACTTATTTATGTACTGAACGTAGGCGAAAGCAAAGCCTATGCACTATGCAGTCTAAACAAGTCAAAATCAAGGTCAAATATCTTTAATAAAGTGAATGTTTATAATACGTTTCGCACTTTTCGAATGAACAATAATAAAACTAGATTATGAGTTAAACTTGCATTGTAAGTTGTAATCGTATACTTTGTAAATTTTCCTGGTGTAACTGTATGATTGCTAAGCTGTGCATATTAAGCTATAGTAGCTCGAGTTACAGGCCTCTATCGAATGGCACGGAAATCATGCGTAAAACAATATGTCATTGACAATTTTTTTTAACTTTTCTATTGAAACCCATTGAAACGTTGCATTGCTTCTAGACACTGTGTTACGGAGGTGTTATGTTACAAACGTATGAATTAAAATCTGTCATTTTTTATGTTAGGCGCTACGTTGCGCGCGATATGTTTCAGCGCAAAAAGTGTTCTAGAAATTAAGTAGATCGATTTCATTCATTTGAGATTTTTTTAACTTTCGGGACATGATAAAAAAACGCATAGA
The DNA here is from genome assembly GCF_902806685.2 of Maniola hyperantus. Lineage (NCBI taxonomy): Eukaryota > Metazoa > Arthropoda > Insecta > Lepidoptera > Nymphalidae > Maniola > Maniola hyperantus. The sequence continues at coordinate 14,312,731 of NC_048540.1, read as the reverse complement.
ATTTATACTTCATATTGTTATTTCATTGATTTGAGATTTTTTATATATTTATTTGGCCGCCATTTTAGTGACGTCAGCACTAGACTGAAATTTCGAGCTGATGGTATATTTTTACTTAAATGAGACATGGTTCCAGCGCAATAGCAATTTGCGGCACTTATACCTATACATATTATTAGGTCGGGGCACATCAGCTAATGTTTGTTTTCTTTTGTTTTGGTGGCCTGCTTTTCTTATTGAATTACTATTTTTTCTGTACCTACATTTATTACCGCTTCAAAGAGCATTTATTATTATTTTTATCGAGAAGCTTATCTAATCTCAATTTAGGAATATTCAATGGAAAATCTTCTTACTTATAAATTCTTTTTATTGTTACAATTTATTTAGTACGAATAAATAAAATAAATAAAAATCCTTATGATCTACAATGATTTTTTGTCGTGGTTGAATGGCCAGAATGATTTCTTTAGAAAATCAGTACTTACAAACGTATATAACAACTTATATGTTACTTATGTAACTTTTGTAACTTCTATTTTTTATTTGCTCTACATATGATGTGTAAATCCTCCCTAGCAACCTACAAACCGAAAATTAAAAAAAAAACAACTGAAATAGTTCAGCAAATTGTACGCATGTGTAATTCAAGAATGCCAGTAACATAATATTTCTATGCAGTTCATGTTACATTCTAACATGAATGAATATTTTATATTCGTTTTCTTTCATTTATTTTTAGCAGAGTTCTCGAGTTTCGTGAATGATAAAAACCGGCCAAGTGCAAGTCAGGCTTGCGCACCGTGGGTTCCGTAGTACAGTCGTATTTTTTCGACATATTGCACGATAAACCAAAAACTCATAAGAATAAATAAAAATCTGTTTTAGAATGCACAGGTGAAGACCTTTCAAATGATACCCCACTCGATACCTATAGTTATCTTACTTCGAAAATTGAAAATACTGATTATGAGTTTACGACCACAATTTAATTTTTTTTGTGTGATGTAACCACAAATTCACGGTTTTCAGATTTTTCCCCGAATATCTGCTATAAGACCTACCTACCTGCCAAATTTCATGATTCTAGGTCAAGTACCGTGTAGGTTTCATAACAGACAGACAACAAAGTGATCCTACAAGGGTTCCGTTTTTCCTTTTCAGGTACGGAACTCTAAAAAACCCGCTGTTATTTCATAGTTTTAAGTTTTCCCTTCTGTCGGGTTGGCACTTTTGAGGGCATTATGGATAACTCTCAGGCATGCTTCCTTGCTATGTTTTCCTTCACCAATGAACATGTTCATGAACAAATCAATTTACTAAATCACATATAGATGGCGCAGTCCGTCATTAACTTGCAGTGTTCTACATAAAAGAGTTAGGTATGTCTTGTACGATGGTACGGAACTATTCGTGTGCGAGTCCAACTCGCACTTGACCGGTTTTTTTATTGATATTAAAGTCAAAGCTGCGATGCACCGCACCTATTTTGTATGTAGATTAAACTAAGACATTGCAATTATTGGAATTGCTGCAAGTGAAGGTGTGAAGAGACAAAAGTCTTAATAGATAAGATAATATCCTTTATCTATAATCTATTTAAGTAAATTAATGTAAGGTATTAATTTCTCGTATGAATTACTTAGGTATATAATAAAACAATCCTTTGCTGATGTCATTTTCAAGTATATGGTTTGTATTTTTATAGTAGGTATGTATGTTTGTTTACGTCCGTCTGTCAGTCTGTCAGCGGGCTGTATGCCTGTATCTAGTGAACCCTAAATAGGTAGAGAGTTGAAATTTTCACAGTATGTGTATTTGTATTGTCGCTATAGCAACAAATAATAAAAGAATCAAAATTACCGCTAAGAAAAAAGTGTTACTTGTTGTACGATGGTACAGAACCTTTCGTGTGCGAGACCGACTCGCACTTGACCGATTTTTTTACTTATATTAGTTAGATGATAGCCTAGTAGTTAAGACGTCCGTCCGCCTCCTATTCGGGAGGTCGGGAGTTCGATACTGGGAACGCATATTATCTAACTTTCAAGAATTATGTGTGTTTTAAGCAATTTAATATCACTTGTACTTTAATGGTGAAGGAAAACACCGTGAAGAAACCTGCATGCCTGAGAGTACTCCATAAAGTTCGAAGTCTGCCAATCCGCACTTGGCTAGCATGGCGCCTGGCGGACTATGGCCTATAGAGCCTTCACTCGTTTGCTTCTCACTCTGAGAGGAGACCTGTGCTTAGTCCCCCGGCCGGCGACAACGGGTTGGTCATCATAGTGATGATGAACCACTACCCCTATTATAAATTCAAAAGTATGTTTGTTTGTTTGTTGGTTTGGTGGTTTGCCTGCGACTTCATCCGCGTGGAAATAGGTTTTTTTTAAATCCCGTGGAAACTCTTTGATTTTCCGAGATAAAAAGTAGCCTATGTCACTCTCCAGGTCCTTATCTACAACCATGCAAAAAATCACGTCAATCCGTTGCACCGTTGCGACGTGATTGAAAGACAAACCAACAAACCACCAAACAAACACACTTTCGCATTTATAATAAGGGTACTGATTAATGATAAAATTTACATTCAGTTCACATTGTTTCTTAATCTATGATACTGGACGGTTAATTCCACAGAACACACCATCCGCCTTCTTAACACGATAGAAACTAATTTCCAGCCATGGCCAAATTTTTGTTGTCAAAAATCAAGTTTTTTGAAACAACATGTAGGCGCAAACAGGCGAATAATATTATGATAAACACCTTTTGCCGACTCATTTTCAAAAAAATGCAATCCCGTACGGATTTGGTTTTAAAAATTCAAGCGTCACAGGTTTTTTAACACTTTTATTTTACAGGTAAAGTGAACTCTCTCTTCGGGCTGGCGGAGGCGATGATGCCTCTGGTCTACGGCCCTCTGTACTCCAGGGTGTACATGGCGACTCTGAACGTTCTGCCTGGCGCTGTCTTCCTCCTGGGGGCCGGTATGACCGTCCCGGCTGTGGCCATTTTTGGGTAAGCTGTAATCTCTCTTCGGGCTGGCGGAGGCGATGACGCCTCTGGTCTACGGCTCGCTGTACTCCAGGGTGTACATGGCGACTCTGAACGTTCTGCCTGGCGCTGTCTTCCTCCTGGGGGCCGGTATGACCGTCCCGGCTGTGGCCATTTTTGGGTAAGCTGTAATCTCTCTTCGGGCTGGCGGAGGCGATGACGCCTCTGGTCTACGGCTCGCTGTACTCCAGGGTGTACATGGCGACTCTGAACGTTCTGCCTGGCGCCGTCTTCCTCCTGAGTGCCGGTATGACCGTCCCGGCTGTGGCCATATTTGGGTAAGCTGTAATCTCTCTTCGGGCTGGCGGAGGCGAAGACGCCTCTGGTCTACGGCTCGCTGTACTCCAGGGTGTACATTGCGACTCTGAACGTTCTGCCTGGCGCTGTCTTCCTCCTGGGTGCCGGTATGACCGTCCCGGCTGTGGCCATTTTTGGGTAAGCTGTAATCTCTCTTCGTGCTGGCGGAGGCGATGACGCCTCTGGTCTACGGCTCGCTGTACTCCAGGGTGTACATAGCGAGTCTGAACGTTCTGCCTGGCGCTGTCTTCCTCCTGGGTGCCGGTATGACCGTCCCGGCTGTGGCCATTTTTGGGTAAGCTGTAATCTCTCTTCGGGCTGGCGGAGGCGATGACGCCTCTGGTCTACGGCTCGCTGTACTCCAGGGTGTACATGGCGACTCTGAACGTTCTGCCTGGCGCCGTCTTCCTCCTGAGTGCCGGTATGACCGTCCCGGCTGTGGCCATATTTGGGTAAGCTGTAATCTCTCTTCGGGCTGGCGGAGGCGAAGACGCCTCTGGTCTACGGCTCGCTGTACTCCAGGGTGTACATTGCGACTCTGAACGTTCTGCCTGGCGCTGTCTTCCTCCTGGGTGCCGGTATGACCGTCCCGGCTGTGGCCATTTTTGGGTAAGCTGTAATCTCTCTTCGTGCTGGCGGAGGCGATGACGCCTCTGGTCTACGGCTCGCTGTACTCCAGGGTGTACATAGCGAGTCTGAACGTTCTGCCTGGCGCTGTCTTCCTCCTGGGTGCCGGTATGACCGTCCCGGCTGTGGCCATTTTTGGGTAAGCTGTAATCTCTCTTCGGGCTGGCGGAGGCGATGACGCCTCTGGTGTACGGCTCGCTGTACTCCAGGGTGTACATGGCGACTCTGAACGTTCTGCCTGGCGCTGTCTTCCTCCTGGGTGCCGGTATGACCGTCCCGGCTGTGGCCATTTTTGGGTAAGCTGTAATCTCTCTTCGGGCTGGCGGAGGCGATGACGCCTCTGGTCTACGGCTCGCTGTACTCCAGGGTGTACATGGCGACTCTGAACGTTCTGCCTGGCGCTGTCTTCCTCCTGAGTGCCGGTATGACCGTCCCGGCTGTGGCCATATTTGGGTAAACTGGGACCCTAGGATTCCAACATCAATGACTGGGACGGTCATACCGTACAATTAAATATAAATATAACGTATTCATTAAATATACCGTAGGTATATAAATTAAATATACCGTATTAATTAAATAATATTTAAATTCCTAGTAATTCGCGTCCTCGTGACATCATGATCAACCCATCGCCGGCTCATTACAGAGCACGAGTCTCCTCTCTGAATGAGAAGGGGTTTGGCCATACTCTACCACGCTGCCCAAGTCCGGATTGGCAGACTTCACACACCTTGAGAGTATTATGGAGATTTCTTAAGCATGCTGGTTTCCTCACGATGTTTTCCTTCACCGTTAAAGCAAGTCATATTTCATTGCTTAAAGTACACACAGCTCCGAAAAGTTGCGTGCCCGGGATCAAACCCCCGGGCCCAGACACAGTTGCAGTCTCCATTTCACTCTCATATTCCGATGGGATGGTCCTTCTAAGGTACGACTGACGACTTTGGTTTGTAGTTGACCACATGACCAGTTCTATTTACTTTTGACTTGAGTAAGGAACACTGTCTAGCAACGTGTGACGCTGTTTAAAAACCATAAATATGCGAAGATGAACCGGAATTACCGCTATTATTATATTTTCACCATACTCTATTCAACGTATTGGGCAATCTGAAATAGCTTTAAAGTAAACTCTGCAATAATAATACTTAATACTTACTTGTTTTACATTTTTCTCTCATTTATTCTGCATAAATAAATAGATAGGCTCCGCTTAAAAACTATTATTGTCGATTCTATAAAATTAATTTGTAATTAATTATTTATGAGTCTTTTTTTGTATTTTTGCGTAGAAATCATAATATAGGTAGATTTACTAACTACCTAGTAGGTATAGAGTACAGTTTAGAGTAAAGAAGATGATGTTTCATTCCAGATGGATGTATTTCGAGCAGCGCGAGGACAATAAGCAAGTGGAAGAAATGGAGAACGTAAATAAGGACGTTTAGTGACTTTTAAATATAACCTAAAACTAATTTACAGTGACTAAAAATGGATTAAATAGTAAAACTTATGATTGTCTTTCATTTATATAGGTACCTATAGCTGTAAATTTTAATCCTAATATAATTGACATAATTAATATAATTGACTTTCACGCTTCGAAGCCTTTGTATATTGCTGTACTAGATTTAATCCCGCGAATTTGTCCGCGTGGACTACACAAATTTTAAAACCCTATTTTACACCCTTAGGGACATCTTTAACTATGAGATTTTAACATACGAGAATGAGCTTAATAAAATATGTCATAGGTACTGCTAATTGCAAAAATATTAACTACAAAACTTCTTTATAGACACTTCAAAACTGACAGACTTTCATTACAAACTTCAAACCCCTATTTTACCCCTTTAGGGGTTGAATTTTGAAAAATCCTTTCTTAGCGGATGCCTAGCGGATGTCATAATAGCTATCTGCAAGCCGAATTTCAGCGCGATCCGTCCAGTAGTTTGAGCTGTGCGTTGATAAATCAGTCAGTCAGTCAGTCAGTCAGTCACCTTTTCCTTTTATATATATACTAGCTTATGCTCGCGACTTCGTCCGCGTGGACTACACAAATTTCAAACCCCTATTTCACCCCCGTAGGGGTTGAATTTTCAAAAATCCTTTCTTAGCGGATGCCTACGTCATAATAGCTATGTGCATGCCAAATTTCAGCCCGATCCGTCCAGTAGTTTAAGCTGTGCGTTGATAGATCAGTCAGTCAGTCAGTCAGTCAGTCAGTCAGTCAGTCACCTTTTCTTTTTATATAATTTAGATATTATATAGATTGCAGCGATTAGTTTTCAAGTAGGTATCCATACCGGTGGTTAACCTAATACCTGTATTGTTTAATAATAGTCCGTGGGTTTATTTTCCACTAGATGATGCCCGCGACTTCGTTCGCGTGGATTTAAGTTTTTAAAAATCCCGTGGGAACTCTTTAATTTTCCGGGATCAAAAGTAGCCTATGTCCTTCCCCGGGATGCAAGCTATCTCTATACCAAATTTCATCAAAATCGGTTAAACGGATGGGCCGTGAAAAGCTAGCAGACAGACAGACAGACAGACGGACAGACAGACAGACAGACACACTTGCGCATTTATAATATTAAGTATGGATTTGCAATAGGTGTTTGCAGATACTTCTAACTCTGCTATATGACAATAAAAAGGATGTTTGCGGACAATCGACTGCTAGATACCCGTATGTATTGACGCCGACTTAGTTTCGCGACTTATCTTAGTCAGTCGTTGCGTCCGTGACACTTAAAAACATGCTTTGAATAATAAAATAATAATTATTGTTTATAGCGATAATATTATGTGTTAAACGTGATTAATAAATAATAAAGAAAATTTCCATCAAAACAAAAATGGATCGTGAAAACTTAAAAGATTCCGCGGGAAATGCTGAAGAGCAACAACCCTTAAAGATTCAATCCAAAATTGTTATAAAAAATATGACCTGTTGGGAAAAATTTCAATATGTGAGATCTAACATAACAGTCGAGCCCGTTGTAGGCTTCTTTGTCTTTCCCAGTATTCTCTCTATGCTGGCAACACAGAATTTAAATTTGGATAAAGCGTGCAGAGTTAATCTCCAATTCGGCGAGGCCGTGTGCAACAACTTGAGATTAAGAAAGCGGGATAACTTAACTTTAGAAGAGGATGAAGTACAGAAGTTGGTAGCATCAGTGCAAGCTTGGAAAAGCGTAATCCTTACGATAGTTCCTACAATCTTAATGCTGTTTATCGGAGCTTGGAGTGATAAAACCGGGAGGCGGAAAATCTGCATGCTAATGCCGATCTTTGGGGACTTTATGGCTTGTGTGCTTAACATGATTAACACGTATTTTTTCTATGAAGTCCCAGTAGAGATGACTGGTTTTATGGAGGTCATATTCCCATCGCTAACTGGCAGTTGGTACACACTATTACTAGGTTGTTTTAGCTACTTGAGTGATATTACTTCGAAGGAAACGAGGACGTTTAGGATAGGAATATTGAGTCTGTGTATGACAGTAGGTTTTCCCATTGCCATGGGTTTAAGTGGGGTGCTGTTGAGGTATACAGGGTACTACGGGGTGTTCTCGGTATCAGCTCTGTTCCAGTTCCTGAACTTCTGTTACGTGACATTTGCCATCAAGGATCATACGTGGTTGGACTGCAAGGAAAAGGTTTGTTCTGATTTTTAATAATAATCATAAAGCACTCGATTTTTCCGGGTTCACTACTCAACTGCGGTTCCGTACCTCAAAAGGAAAAACGGAACCCTTATAGGATCACTTTGTTGTCTGTCTGACACGCGACTTCGTTCGCGTGGACTGCACGAATTTCAAACCCCTATATCACCCCCTTAGGAGTTGAATTTTCAAAAATCCTTTCTTAGTGGATGCCTACGTCATAATAGCTATCTGCGTGCCAAATTTCAGCCCGATCCGTCCAGTAGTTTGAGCTGTGCGTTGATAGATCAGTCAGTCAGTCAATCTTTTTATATATAGAAAAGAAGCAGAAGAATATTTTTTTTGAATGAGAACTACCTTATCCAAAGAAAATGTTTAAAGAAAAGGTGCTGTTCTTGTTTATTATGTCATCAGACGCAGATAACAGTAATTGAGATAACAATATGAATTAGTATAATGAGTGTTTATGCATTTCTAATACAATTACTATAATATGACTAACTGCCGTACTCAGAGTCGCTTAATCGTTACTTAAGTGTAGTTAAATTGGGACAGAGATATCTCTCAGATAAATCTGTCTCGTTTTAACTCAATCTTAAGTAACAATTAGCGACTCTGAGTGCGGTGGTAAGGTACACAGAATGGAATAAAGCCCAATCTTATTGATAACTAATTAAACTCAGTTTTATTTAGGGTAGGATGGGGCTTAAAGGTCCACGGGTAAAAAGGTCCAGCATAAGTATCTAAAACCGGCCAAGTGCGAGTCAGACTCGCGCACCGAGGGTTCCGTTCGTGCATACAGTCGTATTTTTCGACAAGTAAGTAAGATAACTATATCAAGTAGGGTATCATATTATGAAAGGGCTTCACCTATTGGCATTTCTTAAACAGAAATTTATTTATTTTTTTGCATCATAGTTTTTGAATTATCGTGCAAAATGTCGAAAAAATACGACTGTAGTACGGAACCCCCGTTGCGCGAGCCTGACTCGCACTGGGCCGGTTTTTTAAATACAATATCAAAAAATAATACGGAACCGGCACGATTGAATCCCAGAGAGGCACAGGGGTGGTATTATTTTAAACTTGCTGTAAACGATTTTGTTTGAAGGTTTGAATTAGGCCGGCTTCGTAATTCTTGATATTCCATAGAGTGTAGGTAAACAGTAAACACTATAATATCATAAATATTTAGTACCTATTTCCCAACAATTTCAGAAAAAGAAGAAAAGATGCATTGGATTTTTGATGGAATTCTTTGACTTCCGGAGTCTCAAGGACACATTTCATATCGCGTTCAAGAAGGGCGCCAACAACCGCCGACTAAGGATATGTCTCATCATGACTGTGGTGTGCTTGAGCTTTGGACCCCTGTGGGGTATGTATTCATGATTTTCAAGAAATACCCCTACCATTATTAGAGATTATTATATTTAGAGCCTCAATAGCTCAACCGATAAAGGAGTGGACTGAAAACCGAAAGGTCGACGGTTCAAACTCCACCCGTTGCACTATTGTCGTACCTACTCCTAGCACAAGCCTGACGCTTAATTAGAGAGGAAAGGGGAATATTAGTCATTTAACATGGCTAATATTCTTTAAAAAAAATATTGATGTTTTGTATACAAGCAGGCGTTACTTTGCGGAAATATATAATATCTATAGGTAAGGAACCAAAAGCTCAATAGGGTCTTGGACTGTATTAATAAGAAAATTAAAAAAAACCGATTTCCAAAAACACCAAAATGTAAAAAATAACTTTTGTTTCTACACGTGAATTTATGTTGAAGTCGGGCGAGCTTCACGTTTTGATTTCTAGTTTATTTTATTATGCTCGCCCTACTTTATATTTACAGCTGATAAAGAGCCTATCTTCCAAATTTCAAGATAGCAATAAGATTTTTATTATTTACAGCGAGTAACCTAAATGCCGATTTTTACGTCGCTTACTTCAAAAACATAAGACTTTCATATACTTAATCTTCTAACCCCCATTTCACCACCTTAGGTGAGGATTTTCGTAATTACCTTTTTTATCTTACCCTTGCCCCCCGAAAAAAACCTACAATTTAAATTTAAAGTTAAAAATAACAATAATTAAAACTTTCCTATACAAAATTTATCTATTTCACATACGCATGTGCAAAATTATGCACGTTTCCATAGTAAATTTCCTCATACAAATAAGTGAACGAAAGCCGGTGCACAGATGGATGGAATCTGGGTTAAGTGGATGAAAACCGGTGAAATCAGCATTTTCAGCATTTTAAATAGATAAAAAATAAAGCATTATACTTTTTAGGGTTCCGTACCTCAAAAGGAAAAACGGAACCCTTATAGGATCACTTTGTTGTCTGTCTGTCTGTTTGTCAAGAAACCTACAGGTTACTTCCCGTTGACCTAGAATCATGAAATTTGGCAGGTAGGTAGGTCTTATAGCTGACATTTGGGGGAAAATCTGAAAACCGTGAATTTAGGGTTGCATCACACAAAAAAAATTAAATTGTGGTCATAAACTAATAATTAGTATTTTCAATTTTCTAAGTAAGATAACTATATCAAGTGGGGTATCGTATGAATATCAGGTCTTCACCTGTGATTTTTTAAACAGATTTTTATTTATTTTTATGTATCATGGTTTTTGAATTATCCTGCAAAATGTCGAAAAAATACGACTGTAGTACGGAACCCTCATTGCGCGAGCCTGACTCGCACTTAGCCGGTTTTTTTATTTAATCTCAATTTTTATAAAAAATATTATATGAAAAGTATGTATATTTTAACAATTTATCGTTTTAAGATATTACAAGAACATAATTTATATTGCCACCCTGTTAAACTTTGCTTCTCCACTAATTGGACGGAATCCGGAATTCCCATACTCTATACCAGTTTAACGACAATTTAGTCTACACTCTACAGGACTCAAAAGTCAAAAGTGCAACGACCGAGAAGCGACGAAGCGAGTGTTTGATAAAATAACATAATATTGTAGGATTTTTATTAGGAATATTATAAGTATAGATTATGTTGTTTTGCTAAAACGATATAATTTTTAGGGTTCTGTACCTCAAAAGAAAATAAAAACCGGCCAAGTGCGTGGCGGGCCACGCGCAGTGTAGGGTTCCGTAGTCACAATCCTCGAAAAACAGATATAACTCCTTAACCTGTGAACCCTATTTTGCCATGATAGTTTTCCTTTAAAACTGATTATATATACTACTGCTGTGAATTTTTTTACGTTCCTATATTATATGTACCTACTAACATTTGGCTGAAAAGGGGGGGCGGGACACTTGACTCTAATAAAAATTAGCACTTTAACCCATCATATTTTACAAACGGATCTAGAAATCGAAAAATGATGTTCCCACACCCACAGTATTTTTATAAAAGACCTATTCAACGATACCTACCCCACACTATGGGATAGACGAGAAAAAAAAATCATCCCCACTTTACATGTAGGGGAGCTACACTAAAAAAATATTTATCATAATTTTATTTCACCACTTTGTCGGCGTGATAAAATTTACACCCCCAAATTACAGATTCCTAGCACTAATAGTCTCTGAGATTAATCGAGGACGGACGGACGGAAGGACAGACGGACAGACGGATGGACATGGTGAAACTATAAGGGTTCCTAGTTTACTACGGAACCCTAAAAAGGGACTCTTGCAGGATTACTTTCTTGCCTGTCTGTCTGTCCGTCGTGGCTGTCAAGAAAACCTATAGGGTACTTCCCGTTAATCATGAAATTCATGAATAGCACAAGTAAAGGAATAAATCTGTAAACCGTGAATTTGTGGCTACATCATGCAGGTTTCCTTACGATGTTTTCCTTCACCGGTATAGCATAACTCCGAAAAGTTAGAGGTTGAAAAGTTGCCCGGCATCGTACCCACGACCTCCCGAAAAGAAATCGGACATCTTAACCACTAGGATATCACCGCTTCAAATGTGTGTAATGTGTATTACAGTTTTACGATGTGTGTTCAGTGTTCCTACTTATGTATTAGTGATTGTATTAATAGTTTTATACACAATGTATTCTTGACATTATTAGATAGGTTTAGGAAAGTAAATACCTGTTACTTAGTTTTGTCAAAACAAATATATGTAGATATCTATTGATAGGTTCACCTCAATCGGTGTAAACAGCGATAAAATTGTTATGATTGGTGCATTTAGATATTATGTGTGGTGTAGATACATAATGTGATACGTAATACTACCCTTATTTACTACCCCTATTATAAATGCGAGAGTGTGTTTGTTTGTTGGTTTGTCCTTCAATCACGTCGCAACGGAGCGACGGATCGACGTGATTTTTGCATGACAACGAAGTGATCTTATAAGGGTTCCTTTTTCCTTTTGAGGCACGGAACCCTAAAAAGGAACCCTTATAGGATCACAGTCAAAGTAAAGTCTATTTTTCTTATATTTTTAGGGTTCGGTACCTCAAAAGGAAAAACGGATCCCTTATAGGCTCACTTTGTTGTCTGTCTGTCTGTCGGTCTGTCAAGAAACCTACAGGGTACTTTCAGTTGAGCTAGAATCAAGAAATTTGGCAGGTAGGTAGGTCTTATAGCTGACATTCGGGGATAAATCTAAAAACTGTGAATTTGTGGTTACATCACACAAATAAAAATTAAATTGTAGTCATGAACTAATAATTAGTATTTTCAATTTTGAAGTAAGATAACTATATCAAGTGGGGTATCATATGAAAGGTCTTCTTCTGTACATTCTAAAATAGATTTTTATTTATTTTTATGCATCATAGTTATTAGTCATTATAGTTGCAAATTATCGTGCAATATGTTGAAAAAATATGACTGTAGTACGGAACCCTCGTTGTGCGAGCCTGACTCGCCCTTGGCCGGTTTTTTCGGGATAGTATTAGAAATCACTTCATGCATTGCCAGACACCTAGTGTCGTGGCAACCCCCTGCCAGACGCCCTTAAAGTTCAATAAGGTCTAGCACGCGCTGGCTCTCAGTCCATAAATAGAATCCTACTTGTGTAGATTATGTTGCACTCAGGAAAATGCAGGTAATAAAAGTTAATTAATTAATGGATGTATTGTACTCGTACATACAATCTACGTACCTGACATAATAACCTGTTTAATATTTTACTGCCTTGTTTTTGCACGCGTGTATGCATTTTGTATTATATATCATTTTAACTAATAGCGCTGTGATATATTGCTTTGTAGGCTAAGAGATGGCGATGCATTTCTCTTCTGTTCACAAAACAGTCGATTTTATTTAAGTTTATCATCTGGGTTTTGAAAACTTGAAGATATGCTAGGGATAGGTCGAAGGTTTGGCCTATGAATAGTTTATTAATAATCATAGTCTCTTGGCATTCCCAAATATTGCCTAGATCAACCGCATAAAAATTGAAAATCAAACGAACTTGGAACTTCTTCGACGCGATTTGGTTTATATGTTGTAGTTGCGTCACACGCTTCAGCCTAGCACACGGATTTTTAGGTATTTTTTACTTTAAAAATGGCAGCCCTGCCTACCAGCTTTCAACCCCCACTACCCCTATCCCTACCTATATAATAATATCTTTATGGATTAACTAGATTGCGACGTAGCTAGAGGTTAGAACCAAGAATTTTGTTTAAAAAATAAATTAAAAATATTTTTATTTATATATTAATATTATAAATATTTTTGCTTCGGTCTTTAACTGACAAAAATAAAACTGTTGCATAACGAAGTAGACCTTTAAAAAAATTAAACGTCATTTTGATGCTTTTCCAATGTTCATTCGAGAAACATTTAGTGTCATCAGCTCCTAGCCTACACGGAACATTTTGCGCTGTAACTCCATTACTGTCAGCTCAATTCAGTAATTGACGCTCCTCGAAACACTCTCATGGATTGAAATGAATGAAAACGGACAGCGCCAGCCTTCACTGCGTTTTATACGCATTTTATACCTACTTACGTGCAACTGGTTTCAGGTTTTAATGGGATTTTAAAAGGACCCGTCTCTCTCTGAGAGAGAGAGAGAGAGACGGAGCCTGTTCCGAATCTGTGCACGCCACTGAGAGTGACACACGCACACACACGGATAGATTTTGAATCCAGAGTAGGCATTAGTTAGGTAGGAGTATGTTTACTGGTGAGTCAAGATGAAAAAAACAACATTGAGCTATTACAACTAGAGTAAGCAGTAAATTTATGCCTCTATGGAGTGTACGCCACTGCTCTCTCTGCATCGTATTCTTCATTGCTGAGTTTCTCTACGTGGTCAAATCAGAAATAAGGAGATCCGTAGGAGAACTAGAGTAACCGACATAGCTCAACGGGTTGCGAAGCTGAAGTAGCAATGGACAGGGCGCATAGTTCGTAAAACCGATAGACGTTGGGGTCCCAAGGTGCTGGAATGGCGACCTCGCACCTAGTTGTAAGACCTCCCACTAGGTGGACGGACGACATCAGACGAGTCGCAGGGATCCGCTGGCTTCAGGCGGCGCAAGACCGTGGCGTGTGGAAGTCGCTACACGCTACCTGTTTCCAGCAGTGGATGTCTATCAGTTGATGATGATGATGATGATATAACTATACCATTTCTATCACGTTATTTAGATTTCTGTGGAGAGTACTTTAAAAAAAAAATAGAATATTAGCCAATAGCCATGTTAAATGACTAATATTCCCCTTTGCTCTCCAACTAAGCGCAAAGCTTGTGCTAGGAGTAGGTACGACAATAGTGCAACGGGCGGGGTTTGAACCGTCGACCTTTCGGTTTTCAGTCCACTTCTTTAGCAGTTGAGCTATTGGGGCTCTGTACTCATCAAATATACAACACACAAAAAATCCAATCTATCCCCTATGAATTTTGTACGTGATTTTCATTTGATGTTCATTTTAAATTGCATGGCGATATAAAACATTTAGTCCCATCACTGTGGAACAAATATGATACTGGGAGAGCACTTCGCAGATTTCGCCCGTTTTGATGATTTTTAAGGCGAATTCTCACCGGCATTTTCGTTGATTGTTTTTTAACATTTTTTAGGGTTCCGTACCTCAAAAGGAAAAACGGAACCCTTATAGGATCACTTTGTTGTCTGTCTGTCGGTCTGTCAAGAAACCTACAGAGTATTTCCCGTTCATCTAGAATCATGAAATTTGGAAGGTAGGAAAAATCTGAAATCCGTGAATTTGCACAAAAAAATTTAAATTGTATTCATAAACTAATAATTAGTATTTTCAATTTTCGAAGTAAGATAACTACCTATATCAAGTGGGGTATCATATGAAAGGACTTCACATGTGCATTCTAAAACTGAGTTTTATTTATTTTTACGCATCATAGTTTTTTAATTATCGTGCAAAATGTCGCAAAAATACGACTGAATTACGGAACCCTCGTTGCGCGAGCCTGACTCGCACTTGGCCGGTTTTTTTATTCAATCCGAATCAGACCTTTACTGCGATCTATCCTATTGCAAATAAGACATCTGACTGACGCTAGAGGTCAACGACGTTGCATAAGTAGGCAACTCGGAGTCAATGCCGCGTGGTATGTGGGGCATTGACCCGAGTTTTGCACGCTATACATTGCGGGTTTGAAAAATACTAAATCACTAAAACTACAAAATGAGGCAAATGGTTATTGGTTATTGGTATTGGATTGTGTTTAGGTAGTATATCCGTAACGCTAAGTTTTTGCTAGCGTCTTGGTTACGCCCTGTTTACAACGATTAAATTGATGATTTTGACTTGTCGAATTTTGCCCAGTTACCCAGTTATTTACTCGTGGTATCTACAGTCGTCGTATTATGTCGTGTAACCACAATAATATAAGCCTACAATCATTAATTTAAATAATTGTGTAAAGTACTGTGAGTATCCGCCTTAATGGACTTTTTAAACTTTTTCAGGTGAACTGAGTGTAATGTATATTTTTGCGCGATATCGTTTCAACTGGGACGAGGTGAAGTACAGTATATTTTCTACATACAATCTCGTCGCGCATGCTCTAGGTGGGTCCAATTTTTATATATTTTAGAGCTGGCGCGCACCACGGTAAATATCCGTGCGTTTTTCCCCCCGCAAAATCTGTGAACTACATAGAACCGCATGCACTGCGAAATGAATGTCGCAGCGGATTTTCATACATTTTAATCCAAATTTATGGATTTTAAAACGCACCGCAACTCGCCGCACCGTGGTGCGCGCTAGCTTTGGGTTCCGTATCAACGTATAATAGGAAAAGCTGACTGACTGACTGTCTGATCTATCAACGCACAGCTCTACGGACTGGACGGATCGGGTTGAAATTTGGCATGCAGATACCTATTATGACTTAGACATACGCTAAGGAGGTTTGAGATTTGTGTAGTCCATGCGGACGAAGTCGCGGGAATAAACTAGTCTTCAGAGAAAAAAGGCACCCTTCGGGATTACTTCGTTGTCTGTCTATCTGTCATAGGTATTCCACGAGTAATTTAGTACTTATAGAACGATTCAAACTTTTTTTTTTGTTCTTCTGGCTTTACACCGATTCAAACTTAAATGCGTCTGCGTGAAGCTAGATTTGCGATCTTGCGCATGGTACACTCGAGAACTAAATCACTTGACACGTTTAACAAAAAATTAACAAACAATAACTATAACGAAACAAAGTAACTTCTCGACTCGACTATACAAACAGACAAGACACGTATAGTGAGAGAGAGACGGCGGAACTGGCGGGAATGTAAGAGCGAGACGTGCGCTGTTACCCTCCCCGCTACCTCGGGCGACCTCGGACTCCCAAAATGTGTGTTCTGCGCAACGTCGTGCGCAAACTTCAGGGGCGCAATTACGATTGAATCGTACTGTAATTTACGGTAATTTAGTTCCACGAGTTTTCCGCAATATGGCGAGGTGGCTTTAAGAGAACTTATCGACGGATTACGGATAGATTGGTTCATTATTTTTAATTTCAGATGAAAGCCGTCATAATATTAGTAGGTAGGTACATAATAATTTTTACTGTTTCAGGTACAGTGTTTTCGATAAGCGTGTTCAGTAAGAAATTGAGAGTAGATGACGCGGTACTGGGAATGATTTCCGCGACCAGCAAGATTGCTGGTTCCGTCCTGTTAGCGTTTGCGAGAACTAACGCTGAAGTTTATTTGGGTAAGAACTCATCAGGCAGCAAACAAGCTGACTTACTACTCGTAAACCAGCTTCATTGCAATTACAATAAGCCCTTATAGAAATAAAATAAAAATAAAAATATTTTTTATTCAATTGAACTTATACAAGTATTTTTAAATCGTCAGATGCACTGGTTCGGAATGCCTTTTCTACCGAGAAAAACTAGCATGAAACTCGGCGGTTGCACTTTTCAAAGATTTGATATACAATATTATGCCTATGTATAAGAAAAGTATTTGCAGTCTTGCGCGTTGCTGGAACGAGCTGCAGGTCAAATCTACGCTCTTTTATCATTTAGATAACCTTCAATTTTGTAATATGCTTTTTTTAGGAGCATACTTTTAATAGATTTTTTAAAAACTGCCACACCTCTTCCAGGCTAGGCCGCTTCCATCTTAGACTGCATCATCACTTAGCACCAGGTGAAATTGCAGTCAAGTGCTAACTTGCATCTGAATTTAAAAGAAAACCATTTTGTTTTGCAGTACCAATCGTGCAGATATTAGACGGCACAATGACAATAGCGCTGCGATCCATCGCCTCCAAGCTAGTTTCTCACCAAGAATTAGGTATGTTTCTTCTTCTTCTTCTTCTTCGTTGTAGCACTATTGGCAAAGCGGTCGTGGTCATCACGAAGCAACGTCTTTGAGGGAAGATGTTATACGCCTCACGAGCATTCGCCACTTTTCCGTGTTGGCCTGGTACACTCGTGCAAAGGCCCGCCCACAGCAGACTTAATTTGGTCGGTCTATCGCATGGGCGACCTTCCTCGCCCTCTGGTGCCCTCCACCTTGCCCTGCACAACAAGTCGCTCGATGCAGTCACTTTCACGCTGGGAGACGTGTCCGGAGAATTTTAATATGCGACTATTATACATATATACTCTTGGAGTATAGAGACGTTGGTACGAAATTCGGTCCATGAGACTCCTAGAATTCACCAGCACCACATCTCCAGAGCATCAATCTTCTTCTTCTCGACCAGTCACAAAGTCCACGTCTCCGCAGCGTATAAAAATATGGAGAAAACAAGTGTTTGAACGAACCATATTTTATTCAGCTCGTCCATCGCAGTTCTTGCTATCGCCATACGTCGTTTTACTTCTTCTACGCAACTTCTATTGTTCGAAATTAAAGCTACCTGTGTTAGTGTTGTTGAAGAGTATGATGCGCAGGCTTGCTCGCGTGTCATCGCAGAAGAGACAAAATAAAGTCTTGGATTTCCAACGATGCCTCTTTATTTCATTATAAAATAAATAGTAAGTCATCAGCGTCACATTTAAATTACGATGCAATTAGATTTAACATTTAAGATAAAAAGAAATCAATTTATATTTATGGGACGAACACAATCGAAGGTTATAATTAAAGGAATGACAGGACAGATGTCAATGTCAAGTTAACATGTCAAAGATCATAAAGTCGATGTAGATCATAGACAATTTCAACACTCCTCCTTATGGTCTACATCGGATAAAGCAAGGGCTATAATTATTTGTACATAATATACTGAGACAATATACATACAAGACACATATATATTGAATTGCGAACCCTTATTCTTAAAAACAACTAGTTTACACTTATTACATTCAATTGACACTACACAATAGCTTTGTTAACACATCTGCTACCATCTTGGCTGTTGGTTAAGCATTTTACACTCATTAAACCGTTTTGTACAAAATCTTTAACAAAATGGTAGCGCAAATTTATATGTTTTGTTCTTTCGTGTGACTATTATTTTACTAGTAACAATTTCTGAGCAGTTTGGTTGTTATTGTATACTTCAAAATTAGTTTTGTCAACAAGTTCTCACAAGAAACTCCTAACAAAACAGATATCTTTGCATACATTACTTATGGCTATATATTCCGCCTCAGTGCTGGATAAAGCCACACAACATTGTTTTCTAGACTCCCAGCTAACTGCATTGTTACCTATCTTAACAACAAAGCCTGTAGGTAAGTATATAATTTCCTATAACACCTATCATTTGCCAAGTCAGCATCTGTATAAACAGTTATATTAAAAACAATCACTTTTACAGAAACAAAGTCTTAAATTGATAGTACCAACCAAGTATTGCAGAACTCGTTAAGCAGCTATCCAATGACTTTTATCAAAAGTAGTTAAATACTGGCTAAGCTGACTACAGCTCAAGGCTATATCAGGCCTTGTGCATACCGACAAATACATTAAACAGCCTATAAGTTGCCTGAACTGATATACATTATCATTTAAAGGTTCACTATTTGTCCTTTTGAGTTAACTATTACAATCATAGGTGTAGAAACATTGCTTAGTCTTAACATATAAAAACGTTTAAGTAACCTTTCAATATAACATTATAACAATATAAGTATATTTCAGATTGATCCAAGGTCAAAACATTCTTATTTCTAATCACATGTACCTATACTTAAACAATTTGTTAATGAACTAAGATGCTTGACACTGAAATTTGTACTTAATAAGCTAAACAAGTCCTGTGTATCACATGTTGAGAAAATATAAAAATCGTCAACGTAGAGAGCAATGATAGTGAGGTCCCTATTATTCCTTTTCACATACACACAGGGCTCACACTTGCTTTGGACAAATCCATTCTTCAACAACAAGCTTTTCACTTTCAGATTCCACATGCGACTTGCTTGCTTAAGTCCATATATACTCTTGAATAGCATACAGCATACATACATACATTTCTCCAATTTACAAACAAAACCTTGCGGTTGTTTATGTAAAACCTTCAATTAGATCGTCATTCAAAAATCCGTCACGTCCACATTATGTTCCATAGACATATCTAATTATTGATATGTCAAGGAAAACAAAATACGCTTGGTCAAATGACGCACCACGGGTGAAACAATATCAGAGTAGCCTAAACATTTCCTCTGCATAAAGTCGCAAGCCAAAGCGAGCTTTAAATTTATCGGAATTACCCAATGTGTCATACTTTAAATTCATACTTAATATCCACTTACACTTCACAACATTAGCATCAGCAGGTCAATGCACTAGCTTCCAAACCTTAATATCCATAAGTGACTCATAGTCTACCTTCATAGCTCACTTAGAGGAATTTGATGATGCTACTGCCTCTTCATATGTTTGTGGCTTTTTCAAGTAAAGAGCTGGTGTACATACCTATTTCATAATCGCCATATCGTATCGGCGGTTTACCACGTGTACTGCGCATGGGGCGGCTGCGGACGGTCACAGACAGCTCTGTACGAGTCGCGCCTTCCCCTCCAACTACTACCTCCCTTGCAAGTCACCGGCTGCATCTCCGGTTCCTCAGCAGAAGACTCAGCATCAGCAGAGGTGTTTACCTCGCTGTAATTGCAGCAGTCATCGCCAGACTCAACATCTGTAAATTCATTAAAAATCATGAATTATTTATACCTATATAGACTACACTAGAATCCTAACAAGATTGACTAGAATTTAACATATTACTATTATTACAGGTACTACTATTATTCAATTCTTCATTATTTTGAATATTATCACAATTTAATTCACTATTATATTCATTAAATATAAAGAACTATCATTAATATTTAAAATTAATCCATTTTTAAATCAAGGCATTTAAAATCCTTATAAAATATGTCAGCAATAAAATGCACATTCCTTGACAAAATAACCTTCATTTAATTAGATGGGTCTATAAGTTGGTAACCTTTTATGAATTCTGAATAACCAACATACACAGCTTTACCTTAGCGTTCAATTTACTAATACGAGTAGCCTCAGGAATTAATGAATAGGCAATGCATGTAAAAATAAAGGTGTCCAAGACAAACAGTGTGTCAGGACCAAACCTCCTCACGCACCGGTCCTGCTAACGAGCATTGGGGCTTCTATTTGTCAAACAAATAGCCATCACACAGCTTCACCCCAGCGGTTACAGAGACCTACCTAAATATTATGTTTCATTAAAGAGCTCTAAAACACCACTCTGAGCACAATACGGTACTGTCAGCTGATGAGGTATTCCTTTTTCTAGGAAACATTTAAAACTGTCACTACAGCACTCACCAGTCATCACCATCATTATCAAAAACGCAGGCATCTAATATGCAAGCCAGTCTGCTTTTCTACATAATTCTTGAAATTGATAAAACAGACTTTAATAAATGTTCAAAACTTTTATGAGAAATATCATCAGTAAGGGTTAATAAATACTTTGCACATACCCAGCTAGAGTCTTTCATAGGGCCGCATACGTCACTGTGTACCAGTTCCAAGGGCCGGCTTGCACGTCTCACAGATCCTTTTGGGTAAGCCCTGGCCACAGGCTTTCCCTCTAGGTAGGCAACACACTTGGTAAAGTCTTCCTTGTCAACCTGAAATGAGACGCTACGTGCTGCACACTTCCCAAGTGTACACTTACCTTTAAGACAAAAACACCCTAATCTTCTATGCCACAATTTAGCAACAATACTATTATATGACTCAGCTTTTGCAATCTGTGCTTCCTGCACTTGATGTAGGACAGCCATCGATTGCTCTTTTGCAGAAATATCTTTTATTTTGTAAGCACCCTTACATAAATCAGCAGACATAATGGGCTTGCCTTTTATATTGCAGCTGTCATATATAAAAACACCCATTCACGCCAAAAACAAAACTAAAACCATGCCACTCTCGAATACTTACAGAACACAGACTTTCAAACAACAGCAGAACATACAAGATATTGCAAACTTTAAAAAAAAATATATCAACGCTTACATGCATATCTCAGATACCAGAGCTCTCTGATTTAGTTTCCTTAACCAGCACAGGTAAGCTTAATTTTATTAGATTTTAAACTAGTCAGAAGGCTAAAATTATTGCACATATGCGATAATGAATCACTGTCCACAATGAAGTCCGCACTTTGTGTAGCTGCCAAAAATGATGAAGCATATACAGTCTGTTCTTCTTTATTATTCTCTTTCTTCTGTCGCTTCAATTTCTAGCAAAGAGACTTCATGTGACCAGCCCTTCCGAACTCCTCCTGAATTCAGCGAGCACAAACTAGCTCTGAAGATAATGCATTAGTCATCGATGCTGTCTCCAAGGCTGATACAAGAGTGTTAAAATCCTGAGGGAGACCTGATAATAATATTTCAGCAATTTCTTTGTCTTCGATGACCTTACAGATGTCCGCAAGTTGTTGTACAAAGGGTATAACTTAACTGTTTCAATGTATCTGGTCATATTATCATATTGATTAAAGTCTACACTATGTAGTTGCTGAAGTAGACTCGTCTAAATAGACCTTTATCTTCAAAAACACATTGAACTTTATCCCAAGCTGCCTTTGCTGTATTCATTCCATACAAGGTCTAATAAAGTGGCTTAAGGCTTGATATTCTAGCAAGAGCCTTACAATCTTTAGTAGGTAGTGTCTTTCTCCATACATAAGACACAATCCAAAAGACCCTCTAGAATAAGTGAGTTTTTGATTCCAAATTTTTCAATGCTTACGTCGCCCATATTCGGCGCTGATTGACTAGACATCGCTTTAAATAATTAGTACTCACAATTCGTCCTTCTACGACTTTCTGGGCACGTTAACCTGTTGAAGAGTATGATGCGCAGGCTTGCTCGCGTGTCATCGCAGAAGAGACAAAATAAAGTCTTGGATTTCCAACGATGCCTCTTTATTTCATTATAAAATAAATAGTAAGTCATCAGCGTCACATTTAAATTACGATGCAATTAGATTTAACATTTAAGATAAAAAGAAATCAATTTATATTTATGGGACGAACACAATCGAAGGTTATAATTAAAGGAATGACAGGACAGATGTCAATGTCAAGTTAACATGTCAAAGATCATAAAGTCGATGTAGATCATAGACAATTTCAACAAGTGTTTCCTACCAATTATATCCCGGGTATCTTTAAAACAAGAGTGAATAGGCATCTTCTAGGTAAACGCGTCTCATCATAGGCCTCATCATTACTTTCCATCAGGTGTGATTTTGGTCAAGCGTTTGCCAATAATGAATTTAAAAAAAAAAACAAATTGATTTCAGGCAAAGTGTTTTCCCTCATCGGCCTAGCTGAGACAATGATGCCGCTGATGTTTGCGCCACTCTACGCCCGCGTCTACATACTGACGCTGCACACTCTGCCTGGAGCAGTATTTCTGCTTACCGCCGGAGCAACTATACCCTGCCTTGGCATATACATGTGAGTTTAAAGGGATCATAACCTAGTTCAGTGATCGTCTAGTCAAAGAGTAAGAATAGTATGTTACCAGAGGTTCAAAGAATCCATCTAGACAGAGCATGCTCTGTCTAGATGCTCGCTCGATTGCAATCGTGCGGTAAGGGAGCGACCTCAAACAGCACCAGTAGTTCCGGGACCTATACAGCAGAGTCATTGTGGTCGTAATTTACCACGAGATCAATGTAAGTATTTAATCGCATAAAACGCACATAACTCCGAAAACTTAGAGGTGCGAGCCCGAAATCCAACCCTGCTCCATAATAATAATCTTCTGTATTTATAAAATCCCCTATCCATCCAGTAGTTTGAGCTGTGCGTTGATAGATCAGCCAGTCAGTCAGTTAGTTACCTTTTCTTTTTATATATATTCAAAGTGCTGATTGACTGACTGACTTATATTGTATCAACGCATAGCCTAAACCGCTGTCCTACAGACATGAGATTTTGAGGGTGTTTTCTTTGTAAAGAGTATAGGTATCCACTAAGAAAGGATTTTTCGAAATTCTACCCCTAAGTGGGTTAAATGGGGGATGGAATTTGATATGAAAGCCTGTCATTTTTGAAGTTATTTGCATGAAAATTGGTATTTGGGCTTTCGGTCACAAATGAAGAAATCCGTGTTTCAGGATTATTGCAAATTCGACCCCCACCTCGATCTTCTTAATTCCACCCGAGTGAAGCCGGAGCAGGTCAGCTAGTTTCTTCATAATTGTCTTTTCACAGATGGTTCTTCAGGCAGCACAAGGAAGACGCGCGGAAGAAAAAGCTCAACGTATCGTCCAATCCAACCGTGGCAACAGATTTTGACGGAGCAACATAAATCCCAACAATGTTTAAAGTATTATGCGGGACTTAAGCCGGGACCAAACTTTTTTTTCTCTTTCCATTAAAAATTAGTTATTTATTAAAATTAGCCCTTGACTGCAATCTGGTGGTAAGAGAGAATGATGAGTCATGCAGTCTAAGATGGAAGCGGGCTAACAGGCATGCGAGTAAATTTAGAAATCAAATAGGTAGTCCCTGCCGGGAATCGAACCTGGGACCTTCCTCTTGCAGGACTACAGCACTCACTACTGCGCCAGGTAGGTCGTCTTCAGACACAGACCATTTAGCGTTCGGTGTCTTCAGAGGTGTAAGGTCATACATATTATTATAGTAAATGATGTGATTTTGTCGATAGGTTTCTTAAACCTCTTGCTACATAATTTCAAAAGAAAATAGGTATCTCTGATGAAAAGGTAGACTATAAGACCCGTTGTCTAAATTTATAAAAGGAAAAGGTGACTCTGACTGACTGATCGATCAACGCGCTGTCAAACTACTGGACGGATCAGGCTGTGGCATGAAGATAGCTATTATGACGTAGGCACCCGCTAAGAAAGGATCTTTCGAAAATTCAACCTCTAAGGGGGTGAAATAGGAGTTTGAAATTTGTGTAGTCCACGCGGATGTATGTCGCGAACACAAGCTAGTTTTAATATTTATCAATTTTCTAAATATGAACGAAATTATGTTTTGAGTTTGATCTATGATTGTATCAAAATGCCAAAAGATTTAATTTTTAAATCCACCATTCCAATCCAATTCGCATTTCATAAATGTGCAATTTCATGCATCGAGCTGTGCCTATATAGTGATCAGTATATACTGTATACTGATCAATTATTTATTTGTGCTAAATGAATAAAATCTGTCAATTGAGAGCGAGCACTGTAATGCATCGATGTATGCGCGATGAATAATTTCTTCACTTTACTCTCGTGTAGTATTCATGCATTCAAATATTAGCGGTTTTGATGGAGATATAAATTGATGTCATGATAAAGCCTGTAGTACACACCGTAGCAGCGAAACAGCTGACGTTTCGCTATGACTTGTCAGTGGTATCACATGATGCGAAACAACAGCGAAACTGCCTGTTCTAAAGGCTAGTTTACACTTTGATTAGTGCAACTGCAGGTGTTTATCGATAGTGAGTGCGAGTCCTCAGTACTAGTTGTGTCCAATACCTACTGTTTAGCTTCTGCGCTTAGGAAAATTCAATTATTGTTGGGCGTCGAACAGTAAGTATGGACTTTTAGTACAGGCTTCTTTACTGCCAAACCCAGGAATTTTCATCATCATCATCATCATGATCAACCCATCACCGGCTCACTACAGAGCACGGGTCTCCTCTTAGAGTGAGAAGGGTTTGGCCCTAGTCTACCACGCTGGCCATGTGCGGATTGGTAGAATTTTCATGACTTTGCTTAATTGTAGAAGTGCAATTTTATATTTAGGGTCCTTACAATTATAAAGACATGTTTTAGATACTCCTGTACAAATTTATAGGTCGTATCTTCGGTCCACTTCGAAATTTTTCAAATTCAATCAAATTGTAAACTAGCATTAACACAGATATTTGACTACGACCATCTCTTCTTCTTTCCCTTGGTATTTCTCTTCTCAGGTCGCTAACACATTATCACGCGTGGAAAAGCCACGTGATTTTGCCAAAGTACTCATAGTCAAATCTTTGCGTTTAAACAGGCTGTTTCGCTTCTGTTACACAACAGACAAGTCATGGCGGAACTAGTCAACGTTTTCGCCGCTTTCGTTGTGTTGTGCGCAATTACAAGCAGAATTCCTTACGCGATCTGTTAGTTTTATACCAAGTATGCTGCGTTCCATGGCTCTTCGGAAAACTTTGAACTTGGACTTTTGAGAGTTCGTCAGAGACTAAACTATTATAAGGAAAACTAAAGTATACAGGCATGGATCGTCCTGGATAATGGAGAGTTTATGATTTAATAGATTTGACTCAAGTGAAGAGTTTTGCGAAGTGATCTCCTACTTTCGCAAAGAAAAATTGAGATTTTTATTTTTTATTGTAGATCGTTGTTGTTAAAAATTTGATTGTGATTTTTGGAATTATATTTATATTTTATTTTATTTGTAAGAATTTGATATTTCTGATAGATTTTGTTTATAATGTCTATATATTTTAATGTTTGATTTTAATTTTTTATTATAGATCGTTGTTGTTAAAATTTGATTGTGATTTTTGGAATTATATTTATATTTTATTTTATTTGTAAGAATTTGATATTCCTGATAGATTTTGTTTAATAATGTCTATATTTTAATGTTGTATGATTTTATTTTTTTATTGTAGACAGTTGTTAAAAATTTGATTGTGATTTTTGGAATTATATTTATATTTTATTTTATTTGTAAGAATTTGATATTCCTGATAAATTTTGTTTACAGTGTCTATATTTTAATGTTGTATGAAAATAAATATTACCAATAATTTGGTTTCATTTTAAACTTAAATATTTAAAATATTGTAGTTGATAGAAGTCGACAGTTTAAGGCCGCGGATTCACTCGTAACTTTTACTAACGAAAGTCGAAAGTAGTTTACATGAATAACTTACGACTTTGCTAATGTAAACACTGTTATACATTACCTCTATTACATTTACCTTAGTAAAAAAATTGCAAATCTAATTAAAAGTTATTTTATAAAACGTACAAATTAAGTGGACAGGCGGCAGAGCGTATTTCCGTAGCTCGATAAGTACCTCCGGCCATAGCCTCTCACCCTCTCATGTTTACAAGAGGGTTTCTTTTTCTAGAAATTCTTTTTAGTGAAAAGAGGAGTTAAATAATTTTTCGCCTTTTGCCTTTAGTTCATTATCATCATCGGTCTCCTCTCAAAATGCCATGTATACCAAGTGCAAATTGGCAGACTTCACACACCTTTGAGAATACTATGGAGAACTCTCAGGCATGTAGGTTTCCTCACGATGTTTTTCTTCATCAAAGTCATATTCAATATAGTTAATAAATTACTCTTTTTGATAGTCAGATGTTGAATTTGTAAGATATAGTGGTGATAATTATTACGCAAACTTAAAACTAAAGCTACGAGGGTTCCAAACGCGCCCAGGTCTGAGAAGAGCCCACAGCAAACTCAGCCGGGTATTCTTTTTATTATCACCACATTCATTATCAGCATCATTTTTATTATCAGCTCATTTCCAAGCTTGCTTATCATTTAAATAATCCTTTACAATATTTATTGTAATAGGATTTTTCAATGAGTTTACGTTTTATGAAAACTTTGAACTTGTTGAGAGACATCTCCAAAATGTCTTCTGGAAGCTTATTATAAAAACGTATGGAATTACGAGCAAATGAATTGCTAACTTTACTTAGCCTAGAGGCGGGCATTACAAGTTTATTTTTATTTCTAGTATTTACATTATGACATCGTTAAAGCAAATGATATTTAATTGCTTAAGACGCCAAAAAGTTAGAGGTGCGTGCCCGGGATCGAACCCCTAACTTCTCAAATATGAGACCGACGTCTTAGCCCCTAGGCTAAAAAAAAAAGCTTATTACAGTGCCTATATTCGCTTGGTTTTGACATTTTGGTTTAAGTTTAATTTTATGATTTGCCTGTATTTTATAAACAAATATTTAGTCACACTCAATAATCACAACTGTTAACTATATTTGTACGCCGCCATGGCTAATGTGCTGGACTGTTTCTTAGATTTAACATCTTATGTACCACATTATGCAAATAAATAATTATTCTATTATTATTCTATTCTATTCTATAGGCTACCACAGATTTCTATGCCAACCTTTGATAGGAGACGGCACTACAAGAAGAAGAATACCATACTAATTGAAGTCTTTAGACATTTCTCCAGAATTTCGTAATCAAGTCGATCCTTTCAGACAGGATTAATTTCAAAGACGAAGTAAATCAGTAGTAATGTGAAATGCGTGTTAATTAATACTCGCACGGAGTATGGAAAATGATTGCTTTGTGAGGAAGGGTTAGAAATAGGTCATTGACATAATTCAAGCTCCTTGATATTTTAGCGTTTAAACTATCGTGAGTGATTTCCATTATATTTATAATGTCTGTCCCGGCTTTACTCACGTGATTAGTCGACGTTATCCCGACTAGTTCCGAACCCATCCAGGGTTCTTTTTTCAAGGGAGTCAGTTCGCGAACGCGCCGCGGTTGTGACTGCGAGCCGCGCGTGCCGCTCAAGACAAAACAAGGGCATCAGTCGTGGAACAGGACACTATTAGCTCCGCTTGCTTGGATTACGGTGACGGTTCCAGCGATGAAGATCAGCAAGAACTGTCGGGAGACGATCGGCAGCTGTCTTCCCCCCACCCCAGCCACCCTCACAACGGGCTCTACGGGCAGCGGCACGCGCCGCTCGCAGTCACAACCGCGGCGCGTGCGCGAACTGACTCCCTTGAAAAAGGCCCCCGAATGGGTCCGAAACTAGTAGGGCTAATGTCGACTAAACACGTGAGTAAACCCGGGACAGACATCCTTGATATTCTTGGTAGGTAGGTATAGATCGATCGGATATCTTTGCTTTTCTTTCCTTCATTAGGATTTAGATGTTAATTACGTAGCGTTTCGGGTTGGACAAAGGCAAACGAAGACTTTTACTAACTAATTTTATTGTTAACTAGCTGATGCCGGCGACTTCGTTCGCGTGGATTTAGTTTTTCAAAATCACGAGGGAACTCTTTGAATTTCCGGGATAAAAAGTAGCCTCTGTCACTCTCCAGGTCTTTATCTAATACCCATGCAAAAAATTACGTAAATCCGTTGCACCGTTGCTACGTGATTGAAGGACAAACCAATAAACCAACCACATGCCAAGGTCTTGCGCCGCCTGACTCTTCTTCACCGATAAAGATCGACGCAAACCTAAAACAAGTTCAAAAACTCAAAGACAAACGAGTACGAGTGGAAGTGAATAGCAGTGTTTTGCTTGCGCTCATTTGCCTAAATCTAAATAATGGTTTGCTCAATTATAAATTCGCCCGCTTGTTTTGTGGAACTGAAGCTCGTACAGTTCAGGAACTTCACATGATTTGCATAAACATTCCATCCTCCATTTCGTTATATTTTTCCCTTTTGTTTTATATTGGGATGCAAATTATTGACATCATTACTCTCCGAGCTCGGATTTCCTCTCAGAATGAGAAGAGTTTAAGCTACCACGCTGGCCAAGTGCGTATTGGCAGACTTCAGATACATTCGAGAACATTATAGAGAACTCTCAGATATGCAGCTGCTCTATTGCGGTAGAATGACAGCTACAATGTCACGATCGCAATCACCTCTGATTGGTTGACTCTCGCTCACTTTTGGCCACAATGCATTGTTGCAACAAGAATCGCACAAATTCAGCCGAACACAACAATAGGCTAGTTGACTCATATCTAATTTCGTCCAATAAATGATTATTTATTATAGTATTTTGCTTAAGAGAACGAAATATATCAATAACAATTATTAAAAACGCAGGATGGATATATAAATCCTATTTAAAAAAATACAGTTTTTATTTTTATTTGAAACTCAGAAAACGCTGTCAGCCATGATGTGACGTCATTAAATATGTAAACAAACAAATGTCATCCCTATTGACTAACGTAGTATCCATAATATATATAAAATTTCAAGTCCAGACTAACTTATATCAACGCACAGCCTAAACATCTAAACAGCTGGTCCTAGATACATGAAATTTGGTGGGTGTGTTCTTTGTAGGTAAAGAGAAGGTATCCACTAGGAAAGGATTTTTTGAAATTCCACCCCTGAGTGGGTTAAATGGGGGTTTGAAATTTCCAGTTCCAGAAAGTCCAGGCGGGCGAAGTCACGAGCATAAGCTAGTTTTTATATATTTCTAAAAACTCATAGTAAACGTAAAAAATTATCGTTTTCTCTTTATAAATTGAATAAGTTATTAAGTAAGACTTACAACAAAGTGATCTTTGCAAAAATAAATTTGGGTTGCAGTCGTTAGTGATATAGGATCCCTTTATGCAAGTCTTCGCGTGTTACGTATATTTATTTCACTGGGCACTCTAATCCACAACTTTCCTGTGGTCTTTATCGATGCGTTTTTACATTCTCGGATGATACAATAACGATAATTACTATATTTTTCATGTAAACTAGTATAGAAGTCATGTTTATTAAACTTTGGGAGGTTATGCTGTTGTTTACAAATGCATGACGTCAGAGCACAGATAATCTATCGGCCAAACATGGCCGACAGTGTTTTCACCTCTCTAAGAAAAATATATTTTTGAATTAAAGTTTTACGGTTTTTAGGGCGCAAAAAAATATAGTGTTAATTTTTTTGATCTAATAGGACAAATATTAACCATTTAAGACCTACTTAAAAAAAGTGTCAACTAGCCTATGGAGATTGTAACAATGCTTGATGCAGGTTTTACGAAATCGACCTACACGTTTGCTCACGATGTTTTCCTTCGTTCTCCGAAATTCCGAAAAGTTAGACTTTCCAAATAGGAGGCGGACATCTTCACATCACCGCTCATCTCATACATTACAACATGAAATATTAGTATTCATATGGGGTACATGGCAACATAAAGACGGCTAATTTGAAGGGTTATTCATGGACGCGTGAACGCTTGAAGGTTTCGTATCTCATTATGTGTTATATACTTTTAAATTGGATTGGCCCTTCCGAGCCTGCGCAATGCGCATTCTTTTCAAAGGGCCGCATTAGTATATTAAAATATTACATATTAAGTTTTGTTGTAATATTTTCATATAAAAAAAACAATGTAGGTACCTATTACACAATTACATAAAGTAAGGATAAATATTATAGGTATCCGAATGCGTAAAAGCTAACCAAACTGAACTGCATTCTGAAATAAAAAACTTACAGTAAAGTTCGTTTTAAGTAAACGCGTAATGCCTAGGTAAACGCGTCCCATCTTAGGCCACATCATCACTTACCACCAGGTGAGATTGCAGTCAAGGGCCTTGTCCTGTACCTGAGTACCAGAGTACAGAGTGAGTACCTGAGGGAGACTCGTACCTGTCTGAATAATAAAAAAACCCCTTTCAGCGAAAAGCTATCTTTGAATGGATATTATTATAAATAAGAGAGAAACTATGTATTTGTTTATCTTTTAAGAAAAATAAGGAAAACTAAGGTAGTTATACTTACCTACTTATTATCACCCATAATTTTATTAATACAACCCGCAAGGTAGGCGTGTTAATAACAGCTTAGACCTAATGATATTTAACGCTGGGCTTAAATTAGGTATATTTATGGGCATAATCTTATTTAAAATTTTCTTTCAAGGGATAAGGAAAAAACCAGACCGGACGTTTGTTAATTTAATAAAAGCTTCTAATGGTAGCTTAGTACCTACTAGTACTTATCTTTTTAAGGTTCCGTAGGTACCCAAAGTTTGTACGGGTACGGGCAGCGGCGTGCAGCTCATAGAGGCATAAACGCACTGCTTACCCAAGAACTAGTTACCGTAGTTGAAATAGCTCAACGCACAATAATTATCCTTTATGACTCGCCAGTAAGTAGTTAGGCCCCTACTCAACTACTGCTTACCCTGGTTTTAAGCCCTGTGTACGTCACTGCCAACGGGGCCCTATTACTAAGACTCAACTGTCCGTCCGTCCGTCTGTCTGTCAGTGGGCTGTATCTCGTGAAGGTAGACAGTTGAAATTTTCACAGAATGTGTATTTCTATTGCCGCTAAGTATAAAAACAAATAATAAGAATTTCAAAATGACCGCCATGAAAATTAAAAAAAAAGTGTTATTCCTTGTACGATGGCACGGAACACTGCGAGTCCGACTCGCACTTGACTGATTTTTACTAAGTAATTAAAAAGAAAGTAAAAATACTTCGCTTTTTGTTTCCAAAGCGAAATTTTCATTTATTGAATGTCCACCACCTTTTTAGTGTAACGACTTGGTTATTTTTATTTTTGCGCAGTTTTCTCACCCGGCCTTTTCTTCTATTTTTCTCATGAAAACTTAAATAAAACCCGTTCAATAGGTTTTGAATATTTTATTCAACTAAGTTTTTGTATAAATAAATTCCAACGAGTTCGTCGAAATTTATTTATACAAAAACTAAACCCTACACTAAAAAGCCTATACTGTAAAATTATACTATACCGTGTCGCAGTGGTGGTCCCGGATTCTATTCCCGACAGGGGTTTGAAATTTATAATTTCTATATTTTTGGCCTGGTATGGTGGTAGCCATGCCGCCAAGCGATTTAGCGTTCCGGTATGATGCCGTGTAGTAAGAAACCAAAGGTGTATGGGTTTAATAAAAACTGCCATAGTCCTTCCAGGTTAGCCCGCTTCTATCTTAGACTGCATCATCACTTACCACCAGGTGAGATTGCAGTCAAGGGCTTAACTAAAAAAAATATAAATCTAAACATATAAAAGGAAAAGGTTACTGACTGACTGACTGACTGACTGAGCTATCAACGCACACGCTCAAACTACTGGACCAGGGCGGGTCGGGCTGAAATTTGGCATACAGATGGCCTATTATAATAATGACGTAGATATCCGCTAAGAAAGGATTTTTGAAAATTATTCCCCAAAGGGGGTAAAGTGGGGTTTGCGATTCCATTCGTTGCCATTAACAGTTCCATGATGGAACTATTGATGTTTTTTTAATCACTAATTCCATTTTAAAAAGAATTTGAAAATAATAGAACTGATGTTGAAATTTTTATCACTAGTCCCACATTATAATTTTTTGTGTAGTCCGTGGGTGAAGTCGCGGGCTTAAGCAAGTAGGCAATAAAAAGATCGCTTACAAACGCTTAGTGTAAACTACTCTTTACGTAACATGATGATTTAGCGGATCAACGTCAAAAGCTCGCATCACTCACCCGAGATCGTTAATTATTTTCAAAACTGCCTCTAAAGGACTAAGAGCCAGCGCGTGCCAGACCTTCGCTATTTAAAAAAAAACCGAAAGTTTCTCTGCGTGGTGTCTCTAACACTGGGAGGAACGTTTGTTTGAATCATTGTGGCTTTGGGAGATAACAGGTAATAAAGGTGTAAAAAATCAATTATCTAACTATTACCTAGTAAAATATAAAGTATAATTTTTGTATATTTTCTTCAGAATAGTATTAGAAATCACGTCACGCATTACCAAACATTTAGTGTCGTGGCAACCCCCTTCCAGACACCCTTAGCAAAATACAAATAAACCTGGAATAGCGGTGGAATAGTAATACTCTGTTTTGTCTTTCTCTGTCATCAGTAATTTGACATTTGAAGGAAAAAGACAAAACAGAGTATAACTATTCCACCGCTATTCCAGGTTTATTTGTTAGAGGGTTAAACTTTTAAAGGTCCACTACTTACCTGTTATCTCCCAAACCCACCATGATCCAAACAAACGTTCCTCCCTGTGTTGGGGACAATACGCAGAGAAACTTTCAGCTTTTATAAAATAACGAAGGTCTGGCACGCGCTGGCTCTCTCTCTCTCTATAAATGTTGAAAACCTCATTAAGACGCGCGTCGCCGCACATAAAAGCCCTTTCGAATTAAACAAAAGGTGATTTTTGCTTGTTCATTAAAAGTAATTAAAAAGGGCCGATAATGATGGCGCTCTAAATATTAATAACCACTTTATCTCTTATAAAGTATACTGTTTGTTATGAAGAATTTTGTTTAGATAAGTGTATTTTAGTACAGAAGCGGCGATGGCTTTAGTATTTAAGTCCTAGTATTTGGAGAGGTTCGGGGTTCGCTTCCATCTTAGACTACACTCACATCATCACTTACCACCAGGTGAGATTGCAGTCAAGGGCTAACTTGTATCTGAATAAAAAAGTCTCATTTTCTTGCTTTTTTTTCGTGAGGAAACCGGCATGCCTGAAAGTTCTTCGTAATGTTCTCAAAGGTGTCTGAAGTCTGCAAATCCACGCTTGGCCTGCACAATGAACCTATACATACCACTCTCATTGGCAGCCCGTGCTCACTGTTGAAATGATGATGATGATGATGCATTATTATTAATAATTTAATTTCAAATACTTTCATAATTACTCGAATACGCGCTATTTTACAAAATCTACCAAACAGGAAGCAAAAACAAAATAATATATCTTTTTGTACGCTATGTATATAAAAATAATAATAATTATATAATCTACTTACTGTAGTTTAATAATATTTTAACAATATTGAAAAAAAAACTCTTTTGAAGTCTTGATTCTCTTCAGCATTTTTCCTTATCACCAATTTTCAGGTCTTGATTAGATTTCTTCAGTCTATCTTTTTTGTGTTCAAAATAGAGCCACCTGTGAAACGTCCAAAGAGTTCATACATGGTAATGCTCGTGGCTTCGTGCACCTAGATTTAGAACAGTTAAAAAAAAGTGTCTGTCTGTAGTCTGTACTTAATTTCGAAATAACTACCGTATATAAAGGTCATAATATTATGGTTATTTGAACTGTACCATAAAAGAATCACACGTTTTAAATTTTTATGTAAAATAGGGGTTTGTAATTTGTGTATTCCACGCGGATGAAGTCGCGAGCATAAGCTAGTATAGTACGCGATAGGTCGAGATGGCAATCGGGGAGGCAAATCACACCCGCACACCCCACGCGCTAACCCGGTGCGGGCGAGCGTGGGTGGCATGCGGGTGTACGGGGCGTCCCCCGCCTCTTACCCCGATTGCCATCTCAACCATATAAGGCAGAGATGGTACAATCAGTTACATCACCCACCTGGGTGTCTGGTGCACTTCGACCGTCCGTTGTGCCAGATCCTTCTTTCCACGCACATGCAAACTGTGGAAACAACTCTCATCGGCGGGTTTCCCACTAGATTACAGCATGGGTTATTTAAGGGGCGGACTAACAAATTCCTGAAAGGCCGGCAACGCATCAGCAGTTCCTTTGGTGCTGCAAATGTTCATCAGGTGATCCGCCTACTGGTTTGCTTGCTATCAGTACCCTTATCAGTACCCTTATTATAAATGCGAAAGTGTTTGTTGGTGTTTGTTGGTTTTGGTTTGTTGCTTTGTCCTTCAATCACGGCGCAACGATGCAACGGATTGACGTGATTTTTTGCATGGGCATAGATAAAGACCTGGATAGTGACATATACTTACATATACTACATTTTATCCCGGAAAATCAATCATCGGAGTTCCCACGGGATTTAAAAAAAAACCTGATTCCACGCAGACAAAGTCGCGGGCATCAGCTAGTCTCTAATAAAAAAAAGGTCTTACCCAAATATAGCAATAGCTGGTAAAGTGAGCAAAGCACCCAATAGGAAGACAGCGCCAGGCAAGACGTTGAGTGTTACGATATATACTCTGGAGTACAGTGGCCCGTATATCAGAGGCGTCATCGCTTCGGCCAGGCCGAAGAGGGAGTTCATTTTACCTGAAAAAAAAAACCAGGCCAAGTGCGAGTCAGACTCGCACAACGAGCATTCCGTACTACAGTCGTATTTTTATGTCATTTTGCACGATAAATCATAAACTATTGTCAAATTATGCATAAAAATCTGTTTTAGAATGTACAGGTAAAACCCTTTCATATGATACGTCACTTGGTATAGTAATTTAAAAGTTGGAAATACAAATTTTTAGTTCATGAACACATTTTAATTTTTTTATAATAATATGATGTGTCTACCAATCCTCACGTGGCCAGCGTGGTAGACTATGGCCAAAACCCTTCTCACTCTGAGAGGAGACCCGTGCTCTGTAGTGAGCCGGTGATGGGTTGATCATGATGATGATGATGATGACTCACCAAATTCTTCTCCACTAACAAGTTTCGTTGCAATGGAGCGCATAGCGATGAAAGATGTACCATTTAGAATTTCCAACAAAGGTGCTGAAAACAAAATGGAGAAATTAAAAAAAATATGGCCTCTTTTAAAAATAAAATAAAAATGGCGAGCGAACGATCAGGCGGGTCACCTGATGTTAAGTAATTACCGCCGCCCATGAACATTGGAGTACCAGAGGAACTACCAATGCGTTGCCGGCCGTTCCTGCCTTTCAGGAATTTGTTGGTCCGCCCCTTTAATAACCCCATGTTGTAATCTAATGGAAACACCGCCGAAGGGAGTTGATTCCACAGTTTGCATGTGCGTGGAAAAAGGATCTGGCACAACGGGTAGTCGAAGTGCTCCAGACAGTAGACACCCAGGTGGTGAGGGAAAAAGGTAGAATCATTACGAAACGATGATCTAAGAAATAAAGTTTTGGAGAGGCGATGACGTAATATATCAAGTAGGCAGGTACTCAAGAGACTAAAAGAGTGGTTAAGTAATGTTCTTATCAATGATTGATAAGATTCACACGTATCGTTTAATGACCTTCTCCCGTTCCCATCTCAAACTGAAATGCTCTTTTTTTGTTGTTTCTGTTATTTTATTGTTTGTTTGTTTATAAGTATTTTATTTTTGTAATCATTTTTTAAAACCTTATTGAGATAAGCACACATTGGTTGATTGCGTAAGATTGAGTACCTAAGCAAAATCGACCCAAGTCAGTTCCTAGATGATTGACTCCTCCCGAGGCCTCATTGTGAAATCGAAATTGAGAATATAGTGATCTTATTACAACAGTTGAACAAAAAAAAATACACACATGTACACACACACACTAACACACAAACTCACACTGACACACATATGCACACACACACATACACACGTATTTTTATGTTTCATATTCTAAATTTAGTTTTTGTATAAAGTAAGTGTTTATTTGTTAATGACAGAGGAGGGAGAGCGGGGACCCTGAGATACAGGTTTTGCAAACTTACTTCAGGGTCCCTGGCACAATTTTTAAAAATGCCTTTTTAGAACAAATAAATCATTTCATTTAAAAAAAACGGAATCAATTAGATTTTTAGATTAGAACATTTAAAAGTTCGCTTTATTAAAGGTGCATTTACATATTCGCATGGGAGAGCGAAATGAAGGGGCAAGCTGTCGCGAGGTACTTGTTCACTCATTTGTTTCAAGTCTCGTCTCGAAATGACGCAGTGATGAGATCGTGTGCATTCGATGACATTAAACTAGTCCTTGCACTTTGCAACTTACATTGCCCAACGGTGTCTTGCGAGTTGCGATACTTTGCGCACTGCTTTGTATAGAAATGTATGGAGAGTATTTGAGGTGAGTGACCGCGATAGATATCAGTAGATCAATAGAGATATTATATCGCGCAACAATAAGGGTACGGACAGACGTGCTCAAAAAAAGCGTGCTTTTATGCTAGCTTAATGTTAGCATGCTCATGCAACTGTTCACATTTGCCAGCAATAAGCATGCTTAAATAAACTGTAGAGTTATATGTTGTATGTTGTACTGAGTACATGCTAATAAGCAAACCCTGTTCAGACGCGCTCGGAGCACGCCCCCTTCTACCCGCGCCTCAGGTAGCATGCTCGAAAATCAAACGTCGGTTGATTTTTGAGCATGCTCGAAATAAGCATGCTCATTACATGACACACGTGCTACTAATGAGCACTTGCTCAATAAAAGCATGCTTTCGTGCTAGTAATGAGCACGTCTGTCCGTACCTTTAAGAGCTGGGCGATGGCGAATATGTAAATGCACGGTTAGGCCACTAAGCGCTGGCTAAGATGCTGAAAAACATGCTAGAGCGAAGAAAACTCTGTAGTCTGAAAAAATCTCTGTGGCAAAATAACATAGCCCGCTTCATAGTAGGTACGCTCAGCGACGTCGAACTTGTGGACAAGGCCAACTGTAAGCACACGAGTAGATATATAGACCAGAGGGGAAGCTTCATACTAGCGGCTGGCTGTAGGTTCACTCACTCTAGCGCAGCTCACGCACACCACGACGTGTCAAGGACGCTCCGTTTGCCGCCAAACTGGGCGCACGGAGCGTCCGTGGCACGTCGTGGTGTGCGTGAGCTAGTGTGAAGCTTCCCCTCTGGTCTATAATATCTACTCGTTCATTATGATTAAACACTTTCGCCTTTAGGCTTTCCAATGCCCAGCCTAGCTGTATTCTTCTGTCAGCTTCCTTCTCGAAGTTTTTTCTCCCAAGTTGCTTGCTAATGCGTTGAGCTATATCGATCACTTTGGTTCTCCTATGGATATCCAGGATTTCCCTCAGAGAGACACCCAACATAGCAAGTTGAAAGCAGCAGCAATAAGCTGTCTTAACTTGCCTGAATAACGGTTACAGAACTTTGTAGCTTCGCAATAACCATTGTTGAAGTGTGCATCCGCTAAGTTTAAGCAGTGTTGGTCGCAAAGTTAAGGCAAGTTAGACTGAAGTAAGGTGTGAGAAATGTTGCTAGTATTTTACCACTTGGCAGAGTTGAGTTATTTTCTCAAAGGTGTGTGAAGTCTACCAATCCGCACATGGCTATCGTGGTAGACTATGGCCAAAACCCTTCCCACTATGAGAGGAGACCCGTGCTCTGTAGTGAGCCGGTGATGGGTTGATCATAATGATGATGATGATATTTGAGTCACCATAACTTCATAATAGGTACCTACACACCTATGTGTTATAATATTCATGTAATTTGTATGCTTCTATTTTATGAAATTCGCATCTCTGTCCGTCTGAAGACACAGAAATAAAACGATACTCTTTCCACGTTAGTTCGTTTCTATCTTAGACTGCATCATCACTTACCACCAGGTGAGATCACATTCAAGAGCTAAGTCGTATCGGTTTAAAAAATCTTTGAAACTCCATCATCATCATGATCAACCCATCGCTGGCTCACTACAAAGCAGGGGTCCTCTCAGAATGAGAATGGTTTTTGGCCGTAGTCTGCCACGCTGGCCATGGGCAGATTGAACGCCTTCACACACCTTTGAGAACATTATAGAGAACTCTCAGGCATGCAGGTTTCCTCACGATATTTTCCTTCACCGTTAAAGCAACTGATATTTAATTGCTTGAAACCCACATAACTCCGAAAAATTAGCAGCGCGTGCCCGGAATCGAACCCCTGATCTCCCGATTAGAAGGTGGACGTCTTAACCACTAGGCTATCACGGCTTATTTTTAAACTTCATCATCATCATCATCAACCAATAGACGTCCACTGCGGGACATAGGTCTCTTGTAGGGACTTCCACACGCCACGGTCTTCCGCCGCCTTGATCTAGCGGCTCCTTGCGACTCGTCTGATGTCGTCCGTCCACCTAGTGGGGGGTCTTCCAACGCTGCGTCTTCCGGTGCGAGGTCGCCATTCCAGCACCTTGGGACCCCAACGTATATCGGTTGTACGAAATATGTGCCCTGCCCATTGCCACTTCAGCTTCGCAACCCGTTGAGCTATGTCGGTTACTCTAGTTCTCCTACGGATCTCCTCATTTCTGATTTGATCACGTTGAGAAACTCCAAGCATAGCTCTCTCCATCGCCCGCTGAGTGA
This sequence comes from Maniola hyperantus, assembly GCF_902806685.2. Classification (NCBI taxonomy): domain Eukaryota; kingdom Metazoa; phylum Arthropoda; class Insecta; order Lepidoptera; family Nymphalidae; genus Maniola; species Maniola hyperantus. The sequence goes on along the minus strand of NC_048540.1, from coordinate 14,273,390 downwards.
CTCTGAGCTTTTTGATGAGGCCCATAGTTAGCGACCATGTCTCGATTCCATATGTCATCACTGGCAACACGCACAGTTCGAAGACTTTGGTCTTCAAGCACTGAGGAATTTTGGACAAGAAGACATCTCGAAGCTTCCTGAACGCTGCCCAACCGAGTTAGATTCGGCGGTTGACCTCTTTCTCGAAATTGGACCTACCCAACTGGATTGTGTGTCCTAGGTATACATACTCGTCTACAATTTCGAGTTTTTAAACTTACCCAAATATATTTCCAAATCGTTTCTAGCAAAAGCGTAGGCGAAGGATGCAACAATCTTGCTTGTGTTCGAGATTATTCCTAGGAGAGTGTCATCTAGCTTCATATAATTGCTGAACAGACTTATTGAGAAAGCCGTTCCTGAAACAAATAAATTAATTATTCCATGTATCCGTGTACAAGTGGAAGAAGTGAACCTTCTTCAGGTTTATCAAAAATGTAAATCCGCCATCTTGGATTTGTTTTTTTTTTGCTCTCTCCTATGTTACGAGTATAATAAACTTCAAACACATATTTCACTCCCTTAGGGATTTAATTTTCAAAAATTCTTAGCGGACGCCTACGTCATAATAGCTATCTGCATGCTAAATTTCAGCCCGATCCATCCAGTAGTTTGAGCTGTGCCCTGATAAATCAGTCAGTCAGTCAGTCAGTAAATCAGTCAGTCACCTTATCCTTTTATATATTTAGAAGACTAAAGGATGCCCACGACTTCGTCTTCGTGGATTTAGGTTTTTAAAAAATCCCGTGGGAACTCTTTGATTTTCCGGCATAAAGCCTATGTCCTTCCTCGGGATGTAAGCTAACTGTGTACCGAATTTTTTCAAAATCGCTTAAGAATAGCTAGCAGACAGACAGACAGACACACTTTCGTATTTATAATATTAGTATGGATATGGATAATAAGAAATGCTTACCAAGCAAGTTAGTAATTATACTGTACGTAGACCACATGCTGAATTTCACTTCATCCCAGTTGAATCTGTATCGTGTGAAAAGATACAAAATTGTGAATTCACCTGTAAAAAAAATTGTTTTTTTTTTTCAATTTCATCATCATTTCAACCCATTACTGGCTCACTACTGAGCTTGGGTCTCCTCTCAGAATGAGAAGGGATCATAGTCCACCACACTGGCCAAGCGCGGATTAGCAGACTTCATACATCTTTCAGAAATCTGAACTCTCAGGCATGCAGGTTTCCTCATAGGCATAGCATTTCCCGTCATACTTAAAGCAAATGATGTTTAATTACATAAAAAAACGCACATAATTCTAAAAAGTTAGAGGTGCGTGCCCGGGATCGAACCTCCGACCAATTAGGCTAGCACCACGTAGGTAGGTATAATTAAATAAATAATATTTTATTCACAGAATTGTTGGTGCAGAAATACATAGTCTTAAGTAGGTATTTAGTAGTAAACAGGGTGTAACCAGAAAGCTAGCAAAAATGAAGACAGGAGGTAGTACTGATGATTATTGATAACATTCCACAAAAAAAAAACGCGAGAAAAAATTAAAAAACTTAATTAAAGTTCACAAAAATATTTCAAATAAAACGTCTGACAGACGCTAGAGGTCAACGAACGTTCCGTAAATAGGCCATTCGGAGTCAACGCCGCGTCCTATAGGTGGGGTATTGACCCGATTTTTGCACGTTATACATTGCGGGTTTAAAAAATACTAATTCACTAAAACCACAAGATAAGGCGAATGGTCATTGGCATTGGATTGTGTTTAGGTAGTATAATGATAACGCAAAGTTTTTGCTACCGTTCTGGTTACACTCTGTATAAATGCATTTGTTATGTTGCCAAACATAACACATAATAATATTATTGTTTGATAAATAGTTACCCTGACTAGGTCCAAAGACTACGAACACAACGATAAGTAGTAAACACACACGCATCCTTCTGTTGCCATTGTCTTTCTTGAAGGCCACGCGGAAAGTCTCCAACACTAGACCGACATCGAAGAATTCTTTGAAGAAACCGAATACGCCTTGATTTTTCTGAAAATATTGTAATTTCATATCCTGAGAATAAAAAACTATGAGTTTCAAAGTCAAAGTAAAATCATTTATTCAAAATAGGTAACATTGTAGGTACACTTTTTGATAGTCGGGGGGAGGGGGGGGGGGGGTTCTAGACGGGCTACCCGATGATTAAAATTTTGTTTTAAAAATCTCTGTTAATTTTAATTCAAGAATCGTAAATAGAATTAATTTAGCGGATTTATATCTTACCTTATTTCTCGGTTTCGGTTTGGGATCTTCTAAATAGAAATGTCCGTAAATAAGACTAAATAAATACAGACTTGCTGATAGTGAAAATATTCCATAGTAACCTATCCAAGTCAGCAGTATTCCACTCAACGCACTGCCTATCGGATACCCAAGCGACATGCATAGATTGACTATACCAACTCTGTAGGTTCTATCTTCAGGAGAAGTTATGTCACCTATGTAACTAAACACACCAATGAAATTAGTGAACCAACCGCCTGTTATAGCTGGAAAGATAGATTCTGTGAAAGCAGTAACTTCAGCGGGTAGCTCGAGAAAATAGTAAGTGTTTATAATGAAGCCTATACACGTAATAAATTCACCCACTATAGGCATGAGTATGCAAGCTTTTCTTTTCCCAGTTTTATCACTCCAGGCACCAACGAACAATATAATTAAAACCGGTATTGCCGTTTGAACGATATTCTTCCAAGCCTGAATTTCAGCAATTAATGTTTGAACTTTCGCCTCGTATTCTGTATAATTTTCCGTCTGTCTAGATTTTAAAGCGTCACAAATTTCTGTGCTGTAGTTGAGGTTCACGAGACAAGCCTTTTCTAGGTTTAAATTTTGCGTGGCCAGCGAGGCTAAAACGCTCGGCATGATGTAGCATGCCAAGATAGGCTCAACTGTTGTATTCGCTTTAATTATTTTTAGTCTTTGCATTAGTGTTATTTTTTCATTTTTTTCTTTCTTTTGAATACTTTCATGTTCCGATTGTAAGGGAGAACTTTCATTTATTTCTTCTTGTTTCGTATCTTCTGAATATTCTTTACTTTCTTTATTATTGACACACCCTAACTCAGCCATTTCACATATAATTGTGCGCAAAAACGTTATAACTCAATAATAATCACTTACAACATCTCGTAAAATTACGCCGTCTACCAGTAGAACTACAAATACAATAAACTGAATAAGTGCAGTTATTTCTCTTTGATATAATTATTTGTATAACAATAATTACTTAAATTCAATATTTGCAAAGTTATTTGATAAGAAACTTATAGGATGTCACGAAGGTTAAAAAGTATGTCTTCATAAGATTATGAAAATATTACTATAAATAAATGCCAAACTGTGTTTGTTTGTAGGTTTATCATTCAATCAAATAAAGTTACACGTCAAAATTTGCATATAATTATTATATTATTAAGCGCCTTCACAATAAAGGTACATTTATTTTTTATGCGATAAAGCAGCGCGCGTGCAGCAATTAAAGCAGCAAGCGTGGTTTAAAAACCACGTCCCTTCCAGGTTAGCCCACTTCCACATTAGACTGCATCTTCACACCACCAAGTAAGACAGCAGTTAAGGACTAACTTATAATCGAAAAATAAAACATTTTTCTCATAAAAAAACCGGCCAAGTGCGAGTCAGGCTCGCGCAATGAGGCTTCCGTACTACAGTCGTATTTTTTCGACATTTTGCACGATAATTCAAAAACTATGATGCATAAAAATAAATAAAAATCTGTTTTAGAATATGCAGGTGAAGACCTTTCATATGATACCCTATTTGATATAGTCACTCACTTCGACAGTTGAAAATACTAATTATTAGTTCATGACCACAATTTAATTCTTTTTGTGTGATCTAACCCTAAATTCACGGTTTTCAGATTTTTCCCCAAATGTCAGCTATAAGATCTACCTACCTGCCAAATTTCACGATTCTAGGTCAACGGGAAGTACCCTGTAGGTTTCTTGACAGACAGACAGACAGACAGACAACAAAGTGATCCTATAAGGGTTCCGTTTTTCCTTTTGAGGTACGGAACCCTAAAAATTAGCAGTCAAGAGGAACGGGGGAGTAGGGACTGCAGACACAAGTGAAAACTATGAAACAGCAGTGTTTTTTGGATTTTGCAATTAATCGCATTAAAAAATAAAATTTTAGTGTATCGCTGCGATTACGTGGAACGATCTTATAGTTTAAATTACCAATCCCAAAATCGCCCAACGCGCTTAAAAAGTTTTGACTTCAAAAACATTCCTGTGGTCCAAGCGGTTATTTTGACCGCCGGTCATCCTCTCGTGCGTTTTGACCTTTAACTGGGGATGAGTCAATCAGCATTCAACACTTATCTCTATCTATCCTTATACATTTTTGTATTTTAATTTGGTAAAAATACTGCTAAGATTTTCATGTTACAACTTACAATAATCTACAGTATGCTTAGTATAAGACCACCAACGTTAATAGAATTCGTCAAAATAGGCTTGAATGCTCTAGGATCTAGTTTGTGCATAAAGTTGTGTTATTATAATCAGTGGTAACCTATTGAATTTTTGACTTTCAATCAAAAAACTTAGATCTATTGTCATCACTATCGTCACGATCCACACTTGTGACCTCAGCCGGACATAGGTCTCTTGTAGGGACTTCCAGACGTCATGGTCTTGTGCCTCCTGAATCCAGAGGCTCCCTGTGACTCATTTGGGTTCATTCAGAGGTTTGCGGCGTGGCATGAAGAACCGACAAATTTAAAAGTATCTAAAATTGAGCGTTAGGACACTGAAATAAGATTTATTTTAAAATTTATTTTCTTTATTGACTAGAGGATGCTCCCGTTGCGCTCAGTGTGAAACATCAAGAGTAGCTCATCTTTTGCGCTTGAACTGCTGGCAAGCTCTGACCTTTACGTACTCTTTTGTGCTCCAGCCGGGAGCCGGCTCTGGTCTATGTGAAAAAATTAAAAAACAACACTTTCCGATGCTCTCCAAGCCGGTCTATCTGAGCGAAACCTTTGATGTAGTCTGTTCGTTTTACTATGACGTTACGTGTTTCGAATCTCGAATTCTATCAACGTTGACATATAAAATCTCGTACTAAGCACACGGTAGATTTATTTGGGATGCAGCAAACCGTAAAATAGGCCTAGATTCATCCACTTATTCAAATTCATTGTGAAGCGATTCCTTCCACATCGGTGGGAACTGTCCTGCCTTTATTGTGTTGTTTATGTTTAAGTAAATTAATTCAACTCCGTCTGGTCTTTGGTCCGAATGGATACCTTTTTATTTTAAGCTTAAATAAGGTTTTGGAGTTTTTGAAGGCAAGGTGGACGGTGGTGCCTCCGCAAAGACGAGCCAAACCAAAAGACGGGCACCACCTCCCTTTTCTGGAAGCGTTTCTTCGTATATTGAACCGTTTTTAGGGTTCCGTAGCCAAATGGCAAAAAACGGAACCCTTATAGATTCGTCATGTTTGTCTGTCCATCTGTCTGTCCGTCCGTATGTCACAGCCACTTTTTTCCGAATCTATAAGAGCTATACTGTTGAAACTTGGTAAGTAGATGTATTCTGTGAACCGCATTAAGATTTTCAAACAAAAATAGAAAAAAATAAATTTTTTTGGGGGTTCCCCATACTTAGAAGTAAAACTCAAAATTTTTTTTTCATCGAACCCATACGCGTCTTTAAAAATGATATTAAGGTTTCTGATATCATTTTTTTCTAAACTGAATAGTTTGCGCGAGAGACACTTCCAAAGTGGTAAAATGTGTGCCCCCCCCCACCCCTGTAACTTCTAAAATAACAATGATAAAACCAAAAAAAAATATATGATGTACCTATATTACCAAGCAAACTTCCACCGAAAATTGGTTTGAACGAGATTTAGTAAGTAGTTTTTGATTTATCGTGCAAAATGTCGATAAAATACGATTGTAGTACGGAACCCTCAGTGCGCGAGTCTGATTCGCACGTGGCTGGTTTTTTCTATTAATATATATATAGCTGTTCGTGCTGATTCACTGATTGACTGACTGACTCACTCATTGATCACCTCTCCTGAACATTTTTGTATGAAAAAAAATTTTTAGACTGATGGTTTCGTATAGAAGACAAAAATTCATTCGGAACATAAATAAATAGAGAGCTGATGATTGAGGATTTCGGAGACGGGTGAAGAGCACGCTTAAGGTATATTGAAGATAGGTGGGAGGTGCTCGAGCAAATGTCATTCGAAACGTCATCCAATTGCCAATAAGCTGAAAAAAAATTCAAAATGGCGAAAAAAAGATGGCCACCATACAAACATCGTCGGTGTCTATCTCGGAGAGTATAAAAGATAGAAGAGCACTTTTTTCGCAAATGATGATCAGGATCCAAAGGTCTACTCGATGAATAGAAAAAAAATTCAAGCTGGAGGAATTTATTTTTCCATAGAAAATGTATGGCAAATAAAGTTCACGTTTTGAAAAACCAACGCTGCATGCTCGCGGACCACTTCAGTGGTCCGCGCACCCACGCGCCCTACTAGCTTATTATATATACGCACTGTACAAGACGGTGCTATTTAGTATTCTGTGGCACTTCTAACGTACATAACCAATGATAATATTGCGATACGGAATAGGGCTGTTGGACTTTGCCCCTACGACCTACCGAGAAGAAATAATAATAATAAATACACTTTATTTGCACAACCACAAGAAGGATTACATTAAAGAATAATAAACACAGACAGAAGGAAGATACAAAAGGCGGCCTTAACGCTAATTAGCGATCTCTACCAGGCAACCTTAAAGATTGGAAAGTATAAGGAAAATTAGACTGCAGGTGGTGTAACTATGTTTGATATAAGTAGCTAAATTAGTCAGTCATCATCATCATCATGATCAACCCATCGCCGGCTCACTACAGAGAACGGGTCTCCTCTCAGATTGAGAAGGGTTTTTGACCATCCACAGTCTAACACGCTGGCCATGTGCGGATTGGTAGACTTCACACACCTTTGAGGACATTATGGAGAACTCTCAGGCATGCAGGTTTCCTCCCGATGTTTTCCTTCACCGTTAAAAGCGAGTGATATTTTAATTAACTAAAACGCACATAACTCCGAAAAGTAAGAGGTCGAACCCCCGACCTCCGATTAGAAGGCGGACGTCCTAACCACTAGGCTATCACAGCTTTAGTCAGTAGTAAACATTAAATAATTTGTTTATTTGATACTAGCTTACGCTCGCGACTTCTTTCGCGTGGACTACACAAATTTCAAACTCTTATTTCACCCTCTTAGGGGTTGAATTTTTAAAAATCCTTTCTTAGCGGATGCCTACGTCATAATAGCTATCTGTATGCCAAATTTCAGCCCGATCCGTCGAGTAGTTTAATCTGTGCGTTGATAGATCAGTCAGTCAGTCACCTTTTCCTTTTATTATATTTAGATAACATTTGAATATTTTCCGTATCGGTCGAGACGACAAAGAATATATTATTTCACCTTGCTTTTTTTTAAAAATAAAGATAGCGAGCAAACGAGCAGGCGGGTTTACTTTTTGCATAAACATCAGCACTCAGATTTTAACAAAAGTAACTACTGTTTTTGCGTACCTTGAGCAGATGATGTAATTAAATTATTGGCCGTCGCGTCGCTCGTCGGCACAAACTAGCAAATACAAATACTAGTCTCTATCGTACACATTTTGTTTCTCAGAAAATAAGTAGGTAACTCTGGCGGCACTGAAATCTAGAGCCCCTGTGTACGACTTTAAATGATTATTATTATTATAGTTATCAGATGTTAGTGAAAATAACCAAGACTGACGATTTAGTGTACGAAAAGATTTTGACGACCTCCCTGGCGCAGTGATAAGCGCTGTGATCTTATTAGTGGGAGGTCCCGGGTTCGATTCCTGGCAGGGATTTGGAACTTTATAATTTCTTAATTTCTGATCTGGTCTGGTGGAGGCTTCGGCTGTGGCTAGTTACCACCCTACCGGCAAAGCCATGCCAAGCGATTTAGCGTTCCGATACGATGCCGTGTAGAAACCAAAGGGGCATGAGCCGCTTCCATCTTCTGATCTTCTGCGACTGCATCGTCACTTACCACCAGGTGAGTTTGCAGACAAAGGCTAACTTGTATCTGAATAATAAAAAAACGAAAGGCTAAATTCAGGGCGCCAAAGTCGGCCACCCATCCAGTCACCGATTTGGGGCTAACCGGGCTAACGTTACCTATCTGCTGCTTGCGCCGCGCGTCGGTCGTAAGTAGACCACATGTCCCTCATATAACTAGGTAGTAGGTATATAATAGTTTTTATAAGTAGAGATATTATTAATTTGTTTTATGATAGGAATGATTATGATAAATGTATTTAATTAACTATTAATTGCTCTATATTATTTGCTTTATTATAAATAAAAGACAGGGTTTCGTTGAATCTCGCGTCATAATGTTTTCAATTCACTCTGATGTTTGTTAACAGATCCCTTGAGGAAGTAAGCAGGCTTAACTAATATTTCGTCGGTTTCTTCGATAGACATCCACTGCTGCCATAAGATTCTTGTAGGGACTTCAGTTCTCTTTCTTTCTCTCTTTTTAGGGTTCCGTATCTCAAAAGGAAAAACGAAACCCTTATAGGATCACTTTGATTTTTTTAGAGAAGTATAGTACACCTTTAGAAAAAAGTTAGAAGATTATACAGTACCTACTTTTGAAGGATCTTAAAACAGAAGAAATAAAAGACAGAACCAGAAGTGTAGTGTCAGGATTTATTATGATACAAAAGTGTAAAGTTTTTTTTTAAATTATTAAAGAAATATTGTAAAATATTCGGGTTGCAGCATGGTTTCAGTCTATAGAAGGCTTGAACCAATGTTTTTTGAAATTATAGGACCATGTGCTATTTCACGATAGCTGTAGGTAGGTGTTTTTTTTTATTAATTTTCGGGTTTTCAAACCATGGGACATTTGGACTATTGTGATCACGTATTGGTTTTGGATCATTTGGATATTGGATGGCGACTTTTGTGGATTTTCATAATAATACTTAATCAAAGAAACTTTTGCATTTGTAAGTAGGGTTTACATATTTACTTTCACTTGCTGAATGAATTGGGTCTATGAGTAGTGTGTACCTATACTATAAGTCCCTCAAATTGCGCGTGGCCGCCATTTATAGTGACGTTAGTACTAGTGACTAGAGTGAAGTTTCGAGCTGATGGTATATTTTTATTTCGGCTGACGTCTAAATGACATCATTTCGATGTTATTAATAGCAATTTGCGGGTCTTATACCGTAAGTCGTATAAATTGAGAAGATGATGGCACCTTCATTATTATTCTCAACCTTACGCTAGTAAGGTAAGGTAAGACCTACCTACTGGAGTATTAATATACAGGCAAAAATACCCACTTTCGCATTTATAGGTATATATGGATTTTGTTCGTTATTCGCGTGATAGTTATGGGCATTAGGTACACTACATTTCTTTTAGTTCGACCCCGTTCTGCTTTTTTGATCTTCTTAGATTTCTCCTGTGTTCCCAAAACAGCCAACTGAAAAATACAGTTTTAACTTTTAATAGGCAAACTACGTATGAATTTTCGTTCGCTAAGCCGAGGTGAGAATATTTCTAGTTAATTGGACATGAAAATAATTTATTCAATTATTAGTTTTGTTTTTTTTTTACGATAGGTAGCGTTAATTAACACGAAACCAATCACGAGAAAGCTATGGTTATATGGTTGGAGTTTCTTTACGTGATCAAATTAGAAGTGAGGAGATCCGTAGAAGAACAAGTGGCAAGTGGGTAGTCATACCCTATAGGTACAAGTTTGCCCATTTCCATCTTAGAGCTGGCGAACACTACGGTAAATTTCCGTGCATTTTTTGCCGCAAAATCTATGAACTATAGAACTATATAGAAGCGCGCACACTTCGGAATTAATTCTGCACCGGATTTTAATAGATTTAAATTTTAAATTTACGGATTTTAAATTAAAACGCACTGCAACTCGCCGCACCGCAGTGCGCGCGCTCTCTTACGGCCGAAATTAATAAGCTATCTATCCACGATTTGCCCTACTAAGGAAACTAACTACTAAGGATTTGTGGTTGTATAGAGTAAACTCTATGTAAACTGCCAAATTTGTATCTTGTAGAGCAAATCGTGGATGGATAGCTTCGGCCGTTAGACTGCATCGACGCCACCAGGTGAGACGGTAGGCAAGGGCTAACTATACCACCGAATAAAAAAAAATGGCTAACGAGTACTCACATGAAAACAACCACTGCGGGTAACGTCATGGCGGCTCCCATGAGGAACACAGCTCCCGGCAACACCTCCATAGTCGCCACATACACTTGTGTGTAGAGAGGGACGTACACCAGAGGCATGAAGTTCTCCGTGAGGGCGAATATCGAGTTCACTTTGCCTGAAACAAGCCATTAGTTATGTGCATGAAGTTTTTTTATAAGGAAAACATCGTATCTCATTTTTCGTAACTTTACAGAAAAGCGCGTCAAAGATTTAAAAAAATTAACCTTAAAAATTTTGTCAGCACAGTAAAAAAAAACTAAAACGAGACAACCTCTGAAGACGTGTGACCTACCAAAAAAAAACAAACATCAAAATCGGTTCATATTTGACGGGGAAATCGGGTAACAAACATACAAAAAAAACATACAGCCGAATTGAGAACCTCCTCCTTTTTGAAGTCGGTTAAAAATAGAAATAGAATCTCGTACCAATTTTATTTAAGAGAAATAACTTACCAAATTCAGTAGGCAGGACTAATTTCGATACAATGGATCTCATTGCTAACAATGATGTCCCATTTAAAATATCCACCAGAGGAGCTGAAAAATATGAGAATAATATTAATTGTATGTGTAAGGCAACCCCAGTAACGGCCATCATACGTCGAAGCGAGAGAGCAGTAGCAGCTTGAACTAAAAACTACTTGTAAGGAACAGAATTTGCTTCGGGTGCGGGATGTTCTAAATTCAAATTACATTACATCCCTTAAGACATAATGAATTTCAGTACAATATTACATCGCTTAAGGCGTATAATGGATTTCAGTACAACATTACAACCCGGCTAAGTCATAGGAATCTTATGACGTACTTTACCTTTAGCTAACAGCCCCCTAATTGTGTAAGAATAACCATTACATCGCTATCGCAATCGTCAAGAAATTCTGGCCCTTGATTGACTGTGAAAAAATGTAAACAGCGAATCAACCAATCAAAGGGCAGAATTTCTTGACGATTGCGATAGCGATAGCGAGGAAATGGTTATTCTTATACAATCGGGGGGCAGGTCTATAATAAGCATTCTATAGAGCGAGTGGTGTGAAATAGTAGATTATTAACCAAGGGGATAAAGCAGTGTCTTCTGTCGCGGGTGACGATTTAAATCGCGAGCGTAACGAAGGACTCGAGGTTTACTCCCGAGCGTAGCGAGGGTGTTAAAAACTTAAATCACGAGCGAAGCGAGGGATTTAAGACGAGTCCTGAATGTATCGAAGGATTTAAGTTCACCCAAGACTAAGACAGCTTTATCACCGAGGTAAATACTCTACTTTTCATACCATTTGCGAAAAAATTAACACAATAATAATATGAGATAAGCATTTATTAAACGTATTTTTAGAACATTAACTTATTTATAAAAATAAATTAAAATAAACTTAACGTTTATGTATTTGAGGAAAACAAAAACGCGGCAAATTCCTAGACTAATATTTTTTGTCGGAAAAGCAAAGGCATCAAGCTCATACGGCCTTGTCGGTTTTCGTAATTTTATTTAATAATCATAACTGCATAATAAATGCGTATTCCTTTTTCAAAAAGATGTATAATGCTTTATATACAAACTCAATGGTGTAAACCTTCGTGGTTTTTGCTGTGTATAAATTGGATTTGTTAAACATTCTTTATGTTGGTAATTTAAAAAAAAAACACAGATGTAGTCTGTCTGTCTGGTGGGAGGCCTCGGCCGTGGCTAGTTACCATCCTACCGGCAAAGCCGTGCCGCCAAGCAATTTAGCGTTCCGGTATGATGCCGTGTAGAAATGAAAAGTTCAGTATAAATTTCGGTACCTAAGTATTCCAAATTTAAATCACATTATCTCCCTAGGGGATGAATGAAATTCAGTACAATTTTCTTTCCCTGTTTTTAACAGATTAAAAATGACTATTGTTATGTACGCTTTTTGTGGCATTGAATGTCACTTTTTTGAGCAAGTGGTACGAAAAATAATATAAGTTACTTAATAACCACCAAAATGTTTGTACTTACCAATAAAGAATATCCTTTCGTTTGGTGCAAAACAATACACAAAAGAGGCGGCAATTTTGCTGAGAGTGGATATGATGCCGAGGACAGAGTCGTGCCACTTGAGGTATTTACTGAACACCGTTATTGAGAAGATTGTACCTGAAATCATAATATTAAGCAAGCTATAGGTAGCTAAACACCAACAGGAAATAACATTAACATCTATTCGTATCAATACAATAATTATACTTCTATACTTCTATCTTGGGACCCCAACGCCTATCGGTTTTACGAACTATGTGCCCTGCCCATTGCCACTTCAGCTTCGCAATCCGTTGAGCTATGTCGGTTACTCTAGTTCTCCTACGGATCTCCTCATTTCTGATTTGATCACGTAGAGAAACTCCAAGCATAGCTCTCTCTATCGCCCGCTGACTGATTTTGAGTCTTTCTTATGAGGCCCATAGTGACCATAAACCATAGACCGTGGATAGATTACAGTAAAGTAATTAAACTTACCGATAGTGTGAGTAACAAAGTTGTAAGCTTGAAAAACACTGAATCTAACTTCGTCCCAGTTGAACCTGTATCTCGTGGAAATGTACATTACGGATATTTCACCTGAAATGATATCGTTAATTAATTAATATTAATTAATAAGTCTCCCTCTAAAGTTAGTTAAGAGATTGTGTGCAACGGAATTAGCCACAATATGATTTAGATTTTAGATTTAGAGCAAAACTTGCCATGCATAGGTCCGAATAGAATACTGACTACAACAAGCATGGTACATATCCTCAGCCGTCTGTTGTTCGGCCCATTCTTGAACACAACTGTGAGGGTTTCCTTAACGTTTCTCAGATCGAAGAACGTTCGGAAAAAGTGGAAAACTCCCTTTTTGTCGTGCTGAAAAGAGAATTAAGTAGGTATTATTACTTTTTTGTTAAACTACAAATATGCCCAATATCAAGACCCTTCTCACGATGACATGCAATATCATCATGAGAAGGGTCTTAATTTTATTGTGATTATTATATAATGAAAATAAAAATTATGATCTGAGCCAAGATAATATGACATGACAAAATGATTTGCAAAAAATCTTATAGATTGGAGTTATAAATCGATAAAGATAATAATAATCATGCATAATCAATTAGCCCGGCGGCGCTTGCCCAGTAAATTGTACCTTATTATGTAAAATATAATAATATATAATAAATACATAAAATGTAAAACAAGGTAAAAAGACTACGTGGCCAATCACCGAGCCGTTGTTGGTCTGACCAACTAAAATCGCTTACTGCGATACAAATCTTCAGCCGAAGACAGAAGGGTGGAAGACTTTGTTAACAATGCTAAAAAGCATTGCAGTAAGTAAATGGCCATCAGACATGCAAAAAAAAACCACATAGACCACCAAAAAACCACAAGTACAAAGTAATTTAAAATAAAGATTTGGAGGAGATTCTGTGAATAAGACTACTCAACTATTTCAGTCCTATGGCTACTATCTAGAGGTCTAATAAATTTTTAAATTGATCTTCATAATTTTCATTACTTATTTCAATTATCCAGAAACCTGAAATTATTATATCTATTTGTCAGTCTACTACAAGATCAAGATAAATGGTCTCATATTGATTATTTTTAAGGCAATCATATTAATTAATGTGTTTCATGCAAGCTAACTATTAAAAGATAGGCGTTATCAAAACACCTTATACAATAAGCATTTTTGAATGAATCTGAATCTTAATACGAATACGAAAAGCCGCTTCTCAGCCGAAGTAACCATTTATAAACTTAAAAATACACGTCATAATATTCTAAAAATAATTACATAAGTACTTTAGAAAAGAAAACTGTAAAACTCGGAAATCGGGTACCTGATTTCTAACTTATCTATTCCAATTTATTATCACACAAGTATTAATCAATCTGTTTTAATTTATATCTTTTTTCCTCGGTTTATAGTTACTTAATTCTAAATCTCTGATAAATTTCTCAGAAATATAATATGCTCTACTGTTGAGAAATTATTATTTATCAATCACGTATTTTCAACACTTACCAGTTTATGTTCTGGGGTGCGTTTAGGATCCTTTACGAAGAAAATAGTGTAAAGGAGATTCATAAAATGCAATCCACCAGAAAGACCGTAACATCCATAAAAACCAATCGTTTTTAATAGTATACCACTAACTCCCATCCCGATGGGAAATCCTACGGTTATACTAAAACTCAACAGTCCCATTCGAAAAGTTCTATCTGTATCCGTTGTTATGGCACTTATAAAGGAATACGAAGTTAGAAATATGATACACCACGAACCAGATAATCCGTCAATGAGAGCTTCACTAATCACAAAAATTTCCAGATTGGTCTGCTTTAGAAAGTATGTGTTAATTATTCCATTGACGCAGACCAGACACTGTCCCGTAACAGCGTAACATAAAAAGAATATTCTATATCCAGTTTTGTCTGAAAATGATCCAATGAATAGAGCCAACATGCAAGGAATCGATGCTGTAATGTATGTTTTCCAAGCCATAGCCTGAGCAACAAGACGCTGGACTGCTCTCTCGTATGCATTTTGATCACCTAAAGTTTGTGCTCTCAGAGCATCACAGATTTCCGTAGTAAAATTTAAATTAACCCGGCATGCCTTCTCTATACTAAGATTTTGAGATGTCAATACGGATATGATGATTCCAAGTATAAAAAGAAACGTCGAAGGCTCCACTGTTATATTTTTCATTACATAAAGGCAAGTTTCTTTGCATGTTCTTTTCGTTTCTTCATCATTTTCTTCGTTATTATCTTGTAATCGATCGGTTTCTCCGAATTCTTCTCTGGGATTTTCAGTGGTTATATTATTTCTTTCTGCAGTCATTTTTACTGTTAATTGTACATGGAATTTTTGATTTTTTATTTATTACTCAGCATTGTTTTATGAAAACATATTTTATAACTCGCAAATCGTCTTCACTAATTTTACTTAAAAGAATAATGAGTTACGAGGCGTCAAAATTACTATTGATAAGATTGATTTTATCAGTAAGTCTATATAGTATTTAATTATTAACAGTTAACGAGACAGATAAAAAATTGTGTTTGAGTCGTTTGTAATATTGAAATCGTTTTGATTCTTTCTATCTAATACCACGTTTTATTTTTATTGTAAGAGGAACCGACTATAACAACGTGTTAACATTGACCATAAAATTGTTTTACCATCCTTAGGCTGAACTCATGTGAAAAATAATATGTATTTGAAAAGTAATATTTAATTTTTCATTTTCTTCTAGATGGAGGTACAGAAACAGTAGTGATAACCTAGTTTTAAGATTAGCCTTTAGAGGGTCCGGTTCAATATTGGGTACGCATCTCTAACTTTTCGGAGTTATGTGTGTTTTAAGCGATCATTTGCTTTGACAGTAAACGAAAAAGTGTTGAAACCTGCATGTCTGAGGATTCTCCGTTATATTCACAACGGTGTATGAAGTTTGTCAATTCGCACTTGTTCAGCGTGATGGACTATAAATCTTTCTCATTTTAAGAGGATACCCATGCTCAGAGTGGACTGGCGTAAGGTTGAGAATATGAAGGTAATGCCATCAGCACCTTCATCTTCTCAATTCATACGACTTACGGTATAAGTCCCGTAAATTCATATTGCGCTGTAACCATGTCTCATTAACATCGAAATGACGTCATTTTGACGTCAGCCGAAATAAAAATATACCATATACGCTCGAAACTTCAGTCTAGTGCTGACGTCACTAAAATGGCGGCCACGCGCATTAGCAATTTGCGGGACTTATACTTACTAAGTACTTTTATAAACACCTCTGAAGGTACCTATTTCTTAAATAGTTTAATTAATTCTTATCGCAACTGTAAACTATCTAACACCTGGCTAGACACAAAATTCTGATAGTGAGTGGAAATCAACGTTCGATTTGATGTTGTTGTTCGTAATAATGTATTAATTAGGTCATCTGTGAATTGATAACAAAATCAAAGCTATCAATATTAAATTAAGAAACTCATTTGAACTTAGTACGTAGACTTATCTAAATATATTAAAAGAAAAGGTGACTGACTGACTGACTACCCTAGGGCTCACCCCCAGGCGGAGCTTCGCGCTCGCCACCCACCCATAGTCAATCCGAAACAACAACAAAAAACTGACTGACTGACTGATCTGAACGCATAGCTCAAACTACTGGACGGATTGGGCTGAAATTTGGCATGCAGATAACTATTATGACGTAGGCATCCGCTAAGAAAGGACTTTTGAAAAATCAATCCCTAAGGGGGTGAAGTAGGGGTTTGAAATTAGTGTAGTCCACGAAGTCGCGAGCATAAGCTAGTCTATCTAAATATATGAAAGGAAAAGCTGACTGACTGATCTATCAACGCATAGCTCAAACTACTGGACGGATTGGGCTGAAATTTGCCACGCAGATAGCTAATATTAAGTAGACCCACTAAAAAGGATTTTTGAAAATTCAACTTTAAAAGGGGGTAAAATAGGGGTATGAAATTTGATTTTCCCACGTGGATGAAGTCGCGAGCATAAGCTAGTTAAAGTATAAAAAGACTCACCATTTTCTGTTCAGCACTGCGCTTTTTATCCTTTAGAATGAAAATATTGTACAGCAAATTAATAAAGTGCAGGCACCCACCTACCCCATAGCATCCATAAAAGCCAAACTTTTTTAACAATATACCACTAATGCCCATTCCTATAGGAAATCCAACTGTTAAGCTGAAACTGACCAATCCCATACGGAATGTCCTATTATCATCGTTGGTCACATCACTTATGTAAGCGAATAAGGTCATGAGGCAAACACACCAGGATCCACTCAGTCCATCAATTATAGCATCTGTAAATACTAGCGCTTCTAAGTTGAGTTGAGTAAAGAAATAAGTATGAATGATACCATTGAGGCACAGTAAAATCTGGCCGATAACTGGCAACATGATGAAGCCTTTTCTGTGACCAGTTATGTCTGACCAAGATCCTATGAAGAGAGCCAGCAAACAAGGTATAGTTGCAGTAATGTTAGTTTTCCATGACATAGCCTTGGCGACAAGCTTTTGAACGGCTCTTTCATATTCGTTTTGTTCACCTAAAGTCTGTTTTCTGAGGGCATCACAGATCTCTGAGGAAAAATTTAAGTTCACACGACAAGCCTTCTCTATATTCAAGTTTTGCAATGTTAAAGCTGTCAAAATGGCTGGAATTATATACAAGAACATCACTGGCTCCACTGTTATATTCGTTAATATGTGACAACAAGTTTCTTTGTACGACCTTTTGGTTGTATCCTCTCTTTTTTCAACATCTTCTCGTAAATGGTCTGTTTCTGAGTATTCTGTTTTACTATTTTTATTATTCATTGTTTCTGAAGCATCGTTCTCTGTACAACTTTTTATTCCATTTTCATGCATATTAGGAATTTTTTCAGCAGCCATTTTATTTTTTACCCGTAATTTGACGTCACTGAGTTTACTTGATTAATATATTTTGCTTTTACTAATTTAACATTATTTTATTCCAAGAACAGCTCTTGATACATCAATCTCACTGAGGAGAATAAACTGAAATTCCCCGGTCAAAACAATAGTATCGGAACGCTTCATTTATCAATTTATGCTTTAATCACTTTGGTAATAAACAGTAAAATAGTTGGATTAAGGTTGATAAAGAAGAATACAGCAAGTTTCTTGCTCAATATAATGTCTGAACTAATCGGAATATCAACATAGATATTTGATAACATATTATTATCACGAAGATTTATAATATTGAAATAACCGGGTTTTAATTCTAGTCACCATCTACTTACTAACTTCGAAAAGACACGTGGAAGTCAAAGTTTTTAATTTGAATATTTATTTGTAATTATGGTAAAAATAGCCACATCATGAAGCGTCTGGCACATTTCATAAAAATGATGCTATTTTATGAAATATTACAGTGACTATAAACCACATCATGAGCGGACCGAGGCACCTCATGCATCATGAGGTGCCTTGGTCTGCTCACTGATAATTAATCATTTAGTCTGGATTTCCTTCAAGAGCTTCTGGCTTCTCGCTTTACAACAACATCCCTAGGGTATGAAAAACAAGGCTGCATGGGTGGAGTTCGGAGTGCTCAGGTTTCATTCTGGGCCACATTCACTAATCTCATGCATTTTTATGGGCTCTCTACTTTTTGGTATTACCAACAAAGCCAATTTTTTTTAAATTCATTATAGGCAAACGCTTGACTACAACCACACCTGATGGAAAGTGATGATGCGGCCTAAGATGGGACGCGTTCACCTAGAAGATACCTATTTACTCTTGTGTATAGTACCTACTAATTATTTGCCAATAATAATATTATGAAATGCCACCATTTTATAAAATACAACCTGGCTCCGACAGACATTTTCTGTCAATTTGTACAGTACCTATAATATTTTGAATCAAAAATTTTATTAATGTTCATAATATAATTGACCGTTAGTTATATTGAATCATGAATTCGTGTTTGCTAAAAAAATTAAATAGCGTAGCTAGGAAATAAATGAAAATTATGATGGGAAACATAACAAGGTGATGTATATATTCCAGAAGAAAATTAATAAAACGAACTAATTTAATTATTGATAAAAAATTCAATTAAATCGGAAGTCAAATAAAACCAACTTAAAAAACAACAAATTTAATTAACTTTTATAACTAGTTACTTACAATACTTAATAGTTATTCATATCACAACCAGATTAACAAATAATTTTATTAATTGTATGAAATTGAAGTGTATCTATTGGAGTAATAGAATAGTTTGTTCTCAAGGAACATAAGCATGGAAATAAAAGGATAGCTTAGTTGGCGATCCAGTCCAGTCAGCCATTATGACCATTTCCCTAATGTACACTTGCCTCTAGTAGAAATCGGTAGTAGACAAAGTATACTGAAGTAGCAGAATAGTTTGTTGTTGTTCTTAAAAAACATAAGCATGGAAACAAAAGGACTAGCGCATAAGTTAGAAAACCAGTCGAGAAATATTGATCCTTTGTGCACTTGGCCCTAGTAAGAAATCGGCAGAAGAAAATAAATCTAAAAACATCTCAATTCTCAAGTACATTATACAAGCTTTGTCAAACTATATTATATTTTACTAGGTAGGTAGTTTTTGTTTACAAAGACCAATATTGTGGTTTCCAAGAATAAAATTGTAAGCCCATATTAAAAATTTAAGCCCATATTAATTAATTGTAAGCTCATATTATAATATTATTTCTGACAAGGATTAAAATAATTAGTTCAATAAAAATAAATTTATTTGTTAATCTATCGAAATACTCAAGACGATACAACGTTAACATTCTAACAATTTTATTTAATACTGGGATGGAATGTAAATTATGTATTTTAAAATACATGCTTGGAAATGATTTTTTTGATGTGTTCAATATTAATAATTTTACTAGATGATGCCTGCGATTTCGTCCGCGTGGATTTACATTTATAAAAATGCCGTGTTTTCGATTTTTCGGAATAAATAATATCTCAGTCTCCAGGTCTTTAATTATCCAGGAAAACAACCACGTCGATTTGTTGCTCCGTTGCAGCGTAATTGAGGGACAAACTAACAAAGAAACACACTTTCGCATTTATAATATCAGTAGTGAAAAGGTTTAAACTTAAAGCATTACACCTAGCAGATATTATTTTTCGTAGATAATAATTATGTAATTAGTTATTCTGAGATATTTTATGTGCTATTTTTAATAGCGATAAAGCATTAATGATATTTACATTTAAATAACTTCATTGCTTATATTTTAAAAATAAGTGAAACTTAAGTATAGGTACTAATTTGTTTTGGTTGGTGCGAATTTGGTTTTACGCAAATCTTTTTTACAAAGTCTAAGATAATAATGCTTTTAGTATCTTTCTAGAATGGAAACTTTGAATATATCTAACGTCCAATGAGTAAGGCTTTGCCCAACTTTTTAAGTTCCGATTTAATTATTATTCTACGAATTACTTTGTTCTTGTTTTTACAATATAATTTCTTTTTATTGGAAATAATTGTTCCCTGAGTTATACTCTATCTGTGGAAAAAAGTTAATATAGAAGTCTCTCTGTTAGGTTATCCCATACAAATGACTCTGAATGAATTTGATTCACCAACCAATCACCAATATGTTTTCAAAAACATTCGAAATTCAATTCGAAAACATAGTTTCACTTGTGTTTGGTTGGTGACCCAAAATGGTTAACGCCTACTGAGTTTTTTGGCTCTGCCACTTGTATGGGATTACGTAACAGACAGTATCTTCAAATAATTTCTTTTAGTTGATAGAGTATAGTATAATATCAGTCTTTTATTATTCAACCGTCTATTTATAACCGTGTTGAATTAAAATTAGGACTAATTTCGGGTAGTGGCGGTTTCTCAGGAACTTTTATGGCTTCAATTTCTTTCTTCCCTTCAGCTTCAAAAGCTTTCTGTCTTGCCTTTTTCAAATTTATTCGGTGCTGGGTGAAAAAGTATCTGAAAATAATAAAATTGAATGAATAAAATGACACGAATAAAAATAAAAAAATCAGTCAAGTATGAGTCGCATTCGCACACCAAGGGTTCCATACCATCGTACAAGAATAGCACGTAATTTGCATGGCGGCCATTTTGAAATTTGCCATCTTGGTTTTTTATTATTTGTTGTTATTGTAATATAAATATTCACTCTGTTCATACACAGCCAGAAGGTTGGAAGAAGATTTCATAACGATTGGTGACGATTGCAACTTAGATAAGTATGATAAAAGCCGGTGTGATGAGACTGAAGCTAATGAGGACTAGTTTCAAGCAGGACGTGTAGGGTGTTCATATACAGCCATGAGTAGAAAGGTTGGAAGACCTGCGCGATTGCGGTAGAATGACAGCTACAATGTCACGATCGCAATCACCTCTGATTGGTTGACGCTCGCTCACTATTGGCTACAATGCATTATTACAACAAGAATCGCGCAAATTCAGCCAATCACATCAATTGATAAAAGAGCGTGGATTTGACCTGCAGTTCGTTCTAGCAACGCACAAGACTGCAAATACTATTTTATACATGGCATAATCTTGTACCTATATCAAATATTTGAAAAGAGCAACCGCCGAGTTTCTTGCTGGTTCTTCTCGGTACGAAAGGCATTCCGAACCAGTGGTAGATGCATCCGACTATTCGAAAGTACTTGTAAAAGTTTATTCGAATAAAAAAGATTTTTATTTTATTTTATTTTATTGTAATAATGATTGATACAGGTTTTACGAAATCGACCTACTGGCACACAAGTAGATACTGATTTCATAAACATAGGTGAGGATTGCAACTTACATAAGTATGATGGAAGCTGGTATGATGAGAGCAGAACTAGTGAGGAACACAGCTCCTGGCAGCACGGTCAAAGTTTTCATATACAGCCAGGAGTAGAAGGGCTGGAAGATCAACGACGCCAGTGTCTCCGTGAGGGAGAAGAGGGAGTTCACCTTAGCTGGAATAAATTAAGTTAGATTTAATTTCATTAAGTTTTATAATGTATCCTACAGCACTGCCCTGACCAACCCTTGCGTGCGTGGTCAGTATGGGCACTACTTTTAATGAGCAGCGCCAACAGACAAAACCCCCAGGTCCTGGCAGTCCTGCTATTCCCGGTTACGGTAGTGGTCGCGGTCACGGCAGGGCAGGGGGTGCTAAGAATCACCGGGCTACGGATGGCTACCATACTAAACGACTTTGCGCAGTGTGGGACGACCTCCAGCCCGCTGGACCGATGACCTGAAGAAGGTGGTGGGGAACGGATGGATGACGAAGGCGGAGGACCGTGTTTGGTGGCGCGCTCTTGGAAAGGCCTATGTCCATCATTGGACGCAAACAGGCTGATGGTAGTTTTAATGAAGCGGCGCAAGTATGCCTCTCGCATCAAGAGTTATTTTTGTTGCATTTGCTGTGGAGGCCGCGAGGCTCTGGAGTTAAGAAATTCTTACGAGACATTTCACCGCAGTGAATTGCCTCATCCGTTGACTTTTAGCTTTTAGATTGCCTGCCTGTTTAGCGAAATTGCAGCCGGTATCCTTGGCACCATTTCTCGCTAGCATTATACAGTTATCAGATTAGGCTAACTATAAAAAAGAAGACCATGCCTGCGACTTCGTCCGCGTGGACTGCACAAATTTCAAACCCCTATTTTACCCCCTTAGAGGTTGAATTTTCAAAAATCCTTCCTTAGCGGATGCTTACGTCATTATAGTTATCTGCATGCCAAATTTCAGCCCGATTCGTCCAGCAGTTTGAGCTGTGCGTTGATAGATCAGTCAATCAGTCAGTCAGTCACTTTTTCCTGTTATATGTATAGAAGATGCTATGTTTGTTTGTTGGTCTGGGTGAGTGACATAGGCTACTTTTTATCCCGGAAACTCAAACAGTTTCCACGGAATTTTAAAAACTAAATTCAAGCACATGATGTATCTAGTATTAAATATTTTTGAATTAGCATAACTAGAATAATGTCTCTTACCGGTTTCTTGTTTGTCGACTAGCTTTGATATGATTGACCGTAGTGACGTAAATGTTGTGCCGTTTAATAGCTCCACAATGGGTACTGAAAGAAAAGTATACAAACATGATATGAAGTAGAAAAGGCCCATCGATGTAAAGGCCCAGTCGACAAGGGGGTTTTGGCCAAGGTCGAAATTGGCATTAGGATTGACATTGATGGATAAAGAAACAAGTACAGACCGTTCACTATAACTTTTCCCCTGACGTGTTGGCACCATTGCAAATCACACAGTAATGAACCCTAAGTTCTAAGGAATAAAGCAAACAAAGCAATGGTGCCAACATAAGGTCAGGGGAAAAGTTATAGTGAACGCAGAAATGATTCGGACTAATTTTTGTAAAGCATGATAAAAACCGGCTAAGTGCGAGTCGGACTCGCACTCAAAGGGTTTCGTACTATCGTCACACGAGTAGATATATTGAAAAGTGTTATGTTTTGTTCAATTTTGCGGAACACTTCATGTGCGAGTCCGAGTCCTATTGACCAGTTTTTTCTGGAGATATGGAACCCTAAAAATGGACACTTGCCTTTGCGCGTTAACCTAATAATTTATTTTATTTATTCAGATACAAGTTAGCCCTTGACTGCGATCTCACCTGGTGGTAAGTGATGATGCAGTCTAAGATGTTAGCGGGTTTACCTGGAAGGGGTATGACAGTATTTATTAAACCCACACCCCTTTTTGGTTTCTACACGGCATCGTACTGGAACGCTAAGTCGCTTGGCGCGGCACGGCTTTGCCGTTAGGGTGGTAACTAGCCATGGCCGAAGCCTCCCACCAGACAAAAATAAACTATGAAATAAACTATATAAATAAAAAAACAACTTACTCAGATACATTTCGATGTCCGTTGTTATAAAGGCCGTCCAGATGGAGCCCAAGAATTTGCTGGATACAGAAATGAGGCAGAGAAGCGAGTCGTCGATCTGTAGTTTTTTGCTAAGAACTGTTATTGAGAACAGCGTGCCTGGAACAAAGCTTTGTTGCTTAAAGTCAAAGTTGTTTCTATATTCAAGAATTTTTTTTATTTTTTTTATTATTTTTTATTCTGTAACAAGTAAAAACAGTCGCGTTTGTTTAATTTCTATGTAATTATTGCTTAGTGCTCGTTCGCTTCGTTAGCTCGTGAATTCCAGCGAAAATAACAAGAAAGAGGGTAGTTAGCTACTGCCCATGACAGCTCCAAATTCATCTCTTGCAGCACCATCGTGACCACGACCCACAGAACCAAAGAGTCTTTGAATAATATATGTATAGGTACAACTGGATCGAAATATCAACAAAATATAAAACCATTTTTAAGGCGTTCTTCAGCCCTTCGACACTCGAATACTATCGACGATGGTGAGACATAAATCTCGTACTAAGCGTTTTTATGTATTTTATGAAAATGGGAAAAGACATAAAGAAAGAGTGTGTAAGAAGCCTCCAACTGTCGCATCCAACTCGGTGTAGCATTGTTCATGTTAGACGACGCGCGAAATCGCCTGTTTTACTGTGCTAAATATTGGATTGGACGGCCATTATATTTTATTACGTACTAGCTGATGCCCGCGACTTCGTCCGCGTGGATTTAGTGTTTTAAATCTCGTGGGAACTCTTTGATTTTCCGGGATAGGAGTTGAGAGTTCTCCAGAATGTTTCCAAAGGTATGCGAAGGCTATAGAATACGTGAAGATTTGATTGTTTGGATGTTTCCATACACAAGTGTCAAAGTATTATCATCATGATCAACTCATCGCCGGCTCATTACATACCACGGGTCTCCTCTCAGAGTGAGAAGGGTTTTGGCCATGTCTACTACGCTAGCCATGTGCGGAATGGTAGACTTCACACACCTTTGAGAATATTATGGAGAACTCTCAGACATGCAGGTTTCCTCACGATGTTTTTCTTCACCGATAAACCAAGTGAAATTTAATTACTTAAAACGCACATAACTCTGAAAAGTTAGAGGTGCGTGCCCGGGATCTAACCCCCGACCTCCGATTAGAAGGCGGACGTCCTAACCACTAGGCTATCACTGCTTATAAAAGTGTCACTGTATACACACTTGCAAATACATCACATTATGCAGCCTATTGTGACTTGTATCAATACCTAAAAGACAATGGCTGATGTGTGCCTGGGACTTGAAAACACTGACGTCAAAGGACAACACTGACCATGACAGACGAGTTCACTCAAGACTTAGATCAAGTCCCGTGGGAAATTATTGTCTAGGCATTAAGCAAGGCTGCAGATAAAATCGCAGTCAATGCCTAACTTTTTTTTTCATTTTATTTTTATTTACTGCAAAGATAGGTTTGCGCCGTCGACTGATTAAAAAAGCTAGACTAAAGTACTGTGTAACCGCGACTGAGATAGCGATAGCCCGACGTAACGATGAATAACGCGACAATTACCATTGTTTAGTAGTCAATATTAATTGTATTAACCGATCAACAACATTTGTATTAAACGTTTTTTATGTGAAAACAAGTAAATAACTAATGAGAAATACAATGATGCCACGAATTCACAAAGTTTGTTTTGCAACTAAAGTTGTACTTATTCCTTTAAAAAATCGGTTACACGATAAAGGAAAAAAATAGTTTAGCTGCGTCTCTGTTTATCACATTAGTAACTTTATCTGTGCTCTCTTTTTAGTGTGAATGAGAAAGCAAACGTTTCTTTCTCTAGATTTTTTACTCCGTCTACGGTTTGCGCCTGACGACAATCATCAACGTGTCATACCCCAATTGCCATCTCGACCTGTCGCATACTATACTTCTTTAACTAAATGTTATCCACATAAACTTTGAGCTTAGTGAAAAAACGAGCAACTTTTCTCCTACACAAAAAGTTATTCGAAGAAATCCCCTTTCTTATAATATATTCAAATATTTCCACCCAAGTTTTTCTTTTCAGTTTAAAAGGCCTTTGAATACTTGTTTGGTAAATAAATTGTATTTCCTTACAAATAAGAACGAAGTGGTTACAATTTTGTTGAACGCAAATCTTAAAATTAGTTCGACAGTGCTGAAAATGTGAATACAGGAAAAGATGGTGTACCTACCTGCTAGTAAATATTTTAGTAGGCTTCATCATCATCTGAAATTGGGTATTTTTTTATTACTTTATTATAAACTAGGATAAAAATAATGACGTAAACTGAAAACTCTAATTAAATCGATCAAATAACAAAAAAGTTATAAGCATTTAAATATTTCTGATTAGACAGAGATAGCGATATAGCATTTTGACGTCACACCTTACTAATGCCATAGTAGCTTCGTGCGATTTCATACAAATTTTCACTTTGCGAGAAAAGAATAGAAGACAGGGAGGGTCTGTCTTCTCTAAAATTAAAATGCCTGTAACTTTGTAAATCTTTGTTGGATTTTAATATTTTTTTCAGCGTATGTCAATAATTTTATCCTTGTTTATAATAAAGTAATAATATTTATCAAATTCAAAAGTAGGAAAATACCCAATTACTGCTCTCCCACTACGGGGTACGGGTATTTTGTGCAGTAGAATCTGCATTCCGAACCAGCGATAGAGTCACAGACTTAGGTAGCATAGAGACACTAGTTCTCCTACATGAAAGCAATAAATTTAAAATTTGTACTAAGAGTAAATTGTAAACTCCCAAATTTCTCTGTCAGGAATCGAACCCGATCCCTTTTATTCACAGAACCACGTTTACCAATGCGCCAGGGAGGTTCGTCATATAATTATGACATCTAAGTACCTGCTGGCTTAACTTGCACGCCACGAGAAAATTTTGTTTACGCCTTTTCTCGTCTTATCTATATAAGTATGTCTATCAAAGCTAGCATAGACAGTTATAGTACGAGAGAGGCCAAGATGGCAATCAAAGCCCCCGCTAAGCTAAGCCGGTGCGGGATAGCGCGGGTGACGTGCGAGTGTGCGAGATTCCCATCTCGACCTGTCGCTTGCTACAGATAGCCTGGAGAAAGTTAGTCTATGATATTTACCGACAGAGTGAAGGAGTATAGCGTAACTGGTGTAGAAGCTGTACTTTGCCGGATCCCAGTTCAGCTGGTTCCTCACGAACAGGTAGAAAACATTATGCTCCGCTGAAAAAGAAGAAATTACCTCACTCAAAATTGAACTCAACAGATGATCGGAAAAGTATGAAACCTGAGAATAAATTTTTTCTATTTCTATAATCACACCACAACGCGGAGCAAACAGCTCGATGTGATTTTTTGCACGGATATAAGTACCTAGATACAGATGAGTGTCATACCTAAATCCACTCAGAGAAAGTCACCATTTAGTAACAAAGTTTAAAAAGTCATAGGCCCGAATAATATGAACACGGCGACCAGTGTGAGAAGCACTTTGACCCGTCGATTTGAGGTTTGCTTTCGGAACGCGACGCGCCGCGTCGATTGTGTCCACTACGTGAGACACATCAATCAACGGAACAACGGATGTACTGATTCTTTGCATGGCGATAAGTATTTAAAGATGTAGAGAGACATTGGCTACTTTTTATTTTCAGGGGATTTTAAACCTCAATCGACACATGAAAGAAGTCATCATCACCAGAATAAAGTCATAGGTACTTACACATCGAAGGCCCGAATAATATGAACACGGCGACCAGTGTGAGGAGCACTTTGACCCGTCGATTTGAGGGCCGCTTCCGGAACGCGACGCCGATTGTGTCCACTACGTGAGACACATCGAAAAACGAAACTCCTTTGCTGTCGCCTCTCTGTATCTGCGAAATATGTAAATTTTACGATGTTAGCTTCTAGCTTCCTTTTTTTCCTTTGTGTTTTGTAGTGTAGGATTATGTGAAAATAAGGGAGCTTTTTTCTTTCTTATTTTACCGACTATATAAAAAAGCATTGCAGAAATAATACAAATGTATAAAATCAGTCAAAAAATGGGAATCCTCGAAAATATTATGCTAAAAAAAGTAAATTTGATTTTCAATCGTGTCCAGCAATAATTTTTCAGTGTAAATTATTACTATTCAACAAGTATCAAAATCCAAACCTATAATTATTTTTCTTCAAACTATTTAATTTCTGTTAAATGTAAGTAATAGGGTATTTTACCCCTTTTTGAAAAGCGTCTTTATTTGATCCTAAGTTGATAAAAAACTACCAATTTTTTTTATCCCAACGATAAGTGCAGTAAAAATGCATTTTTTGCAATTCAAATTTCGCCTCGAAAACGCCATCTTTTTATAACATGAGCTGTTATGACGTCACACGGATTGGTAAGCAACGGTGTTTTCTTAGTGAAATACGTTACAATTTCTATCCATGTGACGTCACAGTCGGAATTAACATGGCGGCTACGGTATCATGCGTTTTGGATATTTGTAGAACAGATAAAAAAGTGAAATTTTTAAAATGAATTATAAAATTCCTTATATAATTTTATAAGCTGAAATTAACATTTTCGATTGCTTATTACGAATACTATCTTGTTTATACATTTTTAGATTTTTTTCTCGCTTGGTGTAAAATACCGTATATTAATAACTTTCATTGCTATCGTAAACAATTTTTCGTCGCAGTACACTGTACATTTTGTACAAACGGTTAAGCATTTCAAAGTGTAAACGTATAATATTACCTATATTATACGTTATACGTTATACTATTAAATATAACCGCGTAAGTGCCAACATGACCACAGATTACATTTGATCAATTGTTCTGTATGTAGGATGACCAAAATAATATTAATTGCAAACTGTATAATTTAGTAAAATCTGTTTAATTTTGTAAAACTGTTTCTAAATCTAAACAGGTAGGTATATAAAAGGAAAAGGTGGCTGACTGACTGACTGATCTTTCAACGCACAGCTCAAACTGCGGGACGCATCGGGCTACTTGGCATGCAATTAGCTATTATGACGTAGACGTCATAAGCTAAGAAAGGATTTTCCATGCTGATGAAATAGCGGATATTTAAACTAGTAATTTTGTAAAATTGTTAGCATAAACTATAGAAGGATAAATTGACTGAAGGGGTCTCTCTCAACAATGAGGATTATTACATTATTACGCGTATATTTGACTACACAGTGGAAAAGAGTTACAGGTTAGGACTTTTCTGGGACTCTTCCTCAAAATGTCAGATGGTTGGTGAACCTATTTTGTTTATTGTTACGTGTATTCACCATCCCGCCAACTATTGTTCGCATAATGCATTTGACGCACAATTTGCATTATTGATTTTTAATACAACTAAGCTACGGTAAAACAACGCGAGAACTTTCGTGCGGCTGCCGCGCGGTGGCCGCACGTTACCGCGTTCTTTTGTTCACTAGTCTGAGTTTAAACCACGCGAAAATTTTCGTGCGTGCGCTGTGATAGCCACTCGTTCGCCACTCCCGTGTGTGAGTGAGCACTATTTAATAGACAACAACATTCAAGTACCTCGACACAACCTAATCGCGCGGCCGCCGCGCGTTATACACGCGGCCATTGTGATACCACTTTGCTCCTTTAATTTAAATCATAGATGCTAAATAATTAGGGCTTATTTTCCCTTAACAGCACGGTCTGTAGACATGTGCATGCGGTCGCCGTGCGGCACCCACATAGCGACCATGCGGCGAGCGTATTGCTTTGCGAAGAAATTCGTGGGAAATAGACGCGCCCTTAGGACGGTTGTTGACTATCGTTTTTTCTGCGTGTTACACGGCGCGCCTTTACACGTTCTGTTTGTTTCAGGCTTTACTGACCCACTTCGATTTACAGCTGAATATGCAATATTAGTTTCAATACACCGGAATAAAACGAATTAACGACAACACTGATATTTCATATGAATATTTGTGCGATAAAGAAGTTTTTCATCGAATAATACTCGTATAAATATAAATATATAGGGATTTCTGAACCCAAATTTCTTTTACTAAGGTTTTAGACTTCCTGTATATGAAGCTGGTGCCACACCGGTGTCGGACTGTAAGTTAGTGTAAATACATAAAAATCGCATAGAGCCTACCGCGTGGTGACGCACCGTCTCCTGCCGCGTCGTGGGTGCCGCCCTTTTATTATGTGAATAATAATATACGGCGCGGCGCGGCAGTGGTGTGGCGCGGAAAATGTAACAGACAAACGTATTAGACAAACAGATAAACTCTCTTAAGTATAATATTATGGATTAACATGAAGTAGTTGATCCACCCTAGCTTGCTATAGCGTATGAGTAGATTGATCGAGCTTTACCTACTATGACTTATGACAGTCAGTCAGTAACTCCTTACAGTTATAGTTGTAAGTATTTATGTAGTAGAAGGCCCCTCAAAACTGACCTATCTTTATATATAAAAATGAATTGCTGTATATGTTGCCGATCGCAAATCTCGAGAACCGCTGAACCGATTTCGCTAAATCTTTTTTTTATAATATTCCTTGAAGTACGAGGATGGTTCTTACGGAGAGAAAAATTTAATTCAACCTCCCCCTCAATTTTCTAAACTCCACGCGAGCGAAGCCGGGACGGTTCAGCTAGTAAATAATAATATTGAACTCGTCAGAAATGTCATTGACTTTTAATTATCTCAAGAGTCACGTGTCGTTTTAAATTAAATGGTCATTTTTTTAGGTCAATGTGGGCAGCTAAGCCGCAAAAAAGCTGACACCTGTCCTGTCTGTAATCTACATGATCCTTTATAACGTGCTCATTACTTATTATCAACAGTCTATACGATCCACTTGTAGAGCTATAACCACATATTTATCCAAGGAACCAAAAGCTTAATTTAGGCAAATTTGTATGGTGCAACATGCAGCGTGCGATATGCACCGCCCGCCCTTCCACTGCTAAACATGCAGGAAATGCTAGCCATCAGTACGCACCACCTCCACCCAACACCACACAGATCCTATACAGATAAGTATATATTTCTATGTAGTTTTATGTAGGTCTACTATATTTATTTTGCATAGGGATATTAGTGTATTAATATTTTAATATTTTAATATTATATTATATGGTTTAGTTTATTTAGCTATTAGTATTAAGTTTATTATATACACCACCTCCCATTGTCCATTTGTTCGTTTTCTCCCTAGCGAGCGTTAAGGTAGTCTGGAAGAGATCGCTATTTAGCGATAAGACTGCATTTTTGTACCTAGTTTTAAAGATTTCTTGTTGTAAGCTGTCATTTGTGTTTTGTGGTGGTATAAAGAATATACATACATACATACAAATCCCCAAAACACACTCGATACACGTTTTATTCCGACACCGCACTGCACCGGAGCATCCTCAGGAAATGTAGACTTTACAATGCACAATTTCTACATTTCCTCGTGTTGAATTACCATGTTGTTTCGTTATTCGTAGCGTAAGTATAGTGTTTATATAGTTATTCAATAGTTATTCACATTTTCAAACAAAACACATTTTAATAAAGTAAAAAAAAAGTTGCACATTTAAAAGAATAAAACTTTTCTCGTACCTATTACCAACTCTGATTTCCGGCTTTTTCACTTGTCTTCTGAAATTCCTAAATGGAATCTTCTTCTTCTTTCTAACCTTATCTCACGCTACGTGGGGTCGGCACAACATGTCTTCTTCTTCCACTCACTTCTGTCATCCGTCAACGTATCCACCCCTTTTACACGCATATCCTCTTTCACGCAATCCATCCACCTTTTCTTTGGTCGTCCTCTCCTAATTTTTGTTCCTCATGCATACCTACCTAATGTAAATTATGTGGCTAATCATCAATTACTTAATCTCTTTAATATACTTATTATTTAGAACATACCTACAAGCTATTTGATATAATCACATTTTAATCTAATCACATTTAAGAATATGTGCAAAGTGACCCAAATAATTGAAAAATTATAATAATAAACTGAAAATTTGTAAAAATAATATTTTTAAGCCCCTAAGCCTATTTGGATTTTCTGAAGCCCAATTTTGAAACATTTAGCCTGCTTATTTTTAGGGTTTAGTACCCAAAGGGCAAAACGGCTTTGTCTGTCTGTTATCTTTGTACAGCCATCCGCCCATCCGCTTAACCGATTTTGACGAAACTCAACATTTTTGACGAAATATTCTACATAAAATGCCTGACCTACTATTAACGTTGTATATCGGGTGGGTGGTTCCTTTGAATGAATGATTGTGTGGTTACTAACCTATATCTCTATGGTGGTTCTACGCCGATTTCTCTCTATCTTTCATCATATCATAGTAACTATATACCCTTATTAAACTTTTATAAGAGAGATAGATTATTATGTTGCAAAAACATGAGCTACCGAAAATTTTAAATTCCTGTATAAAAATATTCATCACATATTATAATAATCAGCAATAATAATTATATTGTATTTAAGTTATTTTATCTAAGGATTTGCGATTGTAAATTACTCTATCGGTACTATCAAAAACACAAACAAATATGTCATACATTTTATGTATGTAGCCCGATCTTTTATCTTAAATACAGAGTGTAACCAGAACGCTGGCAAAAACGAAGACAGGTGACAGTACTGATGATTACTGATATGATACCACAAAAATATATATATAAAAAAATCGTACAAATTTTATAAAAGTTTAGATAGACGATAATAAATTAAAAAAAAAAAAAAGTCGTAGGCGGAGCATTGACCCGAGTTTTGCATACTATACATTGCAGGTTTGAAACATACTAAATCACTAAAACTACAATATGAAGCCGATGGTTTTTGGTATTGGATTGTTTAGATAATATAACAATAACTCTAAGTTTTTGCTAACGTTCTGGTTACACCCTGTATATAATATATTTTCAGACGTAGCACATTTTATAGCACTGAATGTGTAATATATTACTAATGATTATAATATAATTGTAGATAATATTCCATCCATGCTTCCATACTAATGTTATATAAGGGATAGTGTATGTCTGTTACCTTTTCACGGCTCAAGATCTATATTATAATTGACCGACAAAGGGTTCGGTGGCAGTCTTTAAAATATTTACGAAAAGGCTTTTAATCCCAATTTTATTTAACATAACAACGATAGACGGTTAAGGGATACAATGATCGAGTAGATAGATGGATGATAGATAGATACAACGGTCGGAGCAGCTAGGCCCCAGGCATGAGCCCGAAGGAACCTGTACTTCCTGCAGTTCTAGTTTCTAGTTCTTTTAGAAACTTTTCTTAAATAGGTTAGCGATAAATAAGTATATAAACACACGTGTTGTCATTTCCCTAGTGGCAGACATAGCCTTTGCAAAAGCCACGGGCATAGCATTAGCCCGAAAGATAATTTACCTATAATAACTGAGCGCACATCACTTGCTCAGTTTCATAAATAGATTAGCGATAAATACACATGTGCTGTCATTTCCCTAGTGGCAGACATAGCCTTTGCAATAGTCACGGGCATAGCATTACCCGAAAGAGAATTTACCCATAATAATTGAGCGCACATCACTTGCTCACTTTTCATAAATAGATTAGCGATAAATACGCATATTGTGTTATCATTTCTCTATTGGCAGACATAGCCTTTGCAAAAGTCACGGGCATAGCATTACCCCGAAAGAGAATTTACCCATAATAATTGAGCGCACATCACTTGCTTACTTTTCATAAATAGATTAGCGATAAATACGCATATTGTGTTATCATTTCTCTAGTAGCAGACATAGCCTTTGCAAAAGTCACAGGCATAGAATTACCCCGAAAGAGAATTTACCCATAATAATTGAGCGCACATCACTTGCTCACTTTTCATAAATAGATTAGCGATAAATACGCATGTAAACACACGTGTTATCATTTCTCTAGTGGCAGGCATAGTCTTTGCCCATGCACGTGATCCATTGTTCTCCAGTCTCTGAGGTAATAGGTACTAATACATGAACAGGCAATGCTATTGCGCGTTGCAACAATAAATAATGATAAAAGTGTTGTAATCATAAACAAGATACCGGTTATAGATGCAATAATAACTGTATCAATACGAAGTAGGCGATGATAATAATTATAAAATTAAATATTTGTAAAGGAAACTTGTTGTTATCTACAAATTCTTACGTGTGGCTTAAGGCTCGCTAAGATCCAATGTTAATCAAAGTTGGGACTAGAAGTTACATTTGGGACTTATTATATTATGCTTTAAAGTAGTAAAGGTTCGTGCAAATGGGCCAGTAGATTCTGCGTTACACACGCATTAATAAACAAATCGAAAAACTAAAAGTACCACAATTTTATACATATTAGTAGAGATAAGAGAAAATTCAATCTCAGTTGATTCTTTGAAAAGCCCATATGAGAGTAGAATTTTAGCAAAACCTGTATCTGAGAGGACATGATGTTTTAATCTACGCGTATAAATATCGTTGTAAAAAAATACCTAATACTTACAGTAGGCATCCCTCGTTCCTTTAGCCATTCATCAGGTTCACTCAGACAATAACATCCATATAGAAGTACAGCAACGAACATGCCTGTCGTCAAAGCAAATATACTGTAGTATCCCAACTGCACTTTCAGCAAGAACCCACTCAACCCAATTCCAATGGGGAGTCCTGCT